>NC_041396.2:9541525-9819025 GCF_900747795.2 Erpetoichthys calabaricus | reverse complement strand
CTGTCAAGCTGCTCTGCGCATTACAGTTGCAGGCTGGTCGGATCGGAGGGCCGGTGGGGGAGTGTGGGAGTCGCCTCGCTCAGCTTTAATTTAACATGATGGTTAAGATGTATAACATATTAGAAGGCTAAGTAATGTGCATTTAAAGCGTAAATGAAAAGGCAAAACTCCAAATTAGCACTGCTTTCACAGCCTTGTGTCAGGACTGACCCCGGTGAGTAATAGCACACATCCCACTGAGCGGCGATTCCAGGATGGCCTGCTCGCTCTTTCTCGAGTCCAGCTTTCAGCTCTCAGTGCCTTAAGGTGAAAGACAAATTGCAACAGATCAAAACCCCTCGTCTCCTAAATCTGAAACAGAAGACGGCATTAACTTCACATCTCTAATTTATGTTTCACGATCCCCCCGGATGAAATGCTTTGCAAATGGATGGCTCTAGCTCATTTTTTTGATTTTCATCTGTACCTTATTTCGACTAACCTTTTGTACTTTTCAGAACCCTTTCAAAACATAACATCTGCAGCCCTGATGTTGCATTCTGCTGCTCGAATTCTTCTTTATCAGCCAGACTCTTTTCATTAGAGCCTAATGGACTGGACACCCAGCCCTCCCGGCAGAACAGACAAGCGGCACACGGCAGAGCAACATCCCGAGAAAAACAGGCTTGGAGGTTTCCGCTGCAGCTGAAAAGGTGGCTTAAGCAATTTGTTATTTGGACACTTTTCTGTTAGTGCCCGCTGAAATGAGAATATTAGAAATTACATATTAGAGGAGCCAACCCAGCTGCAATGGGAAACAAGAAGGAGAAACCTCTGCTGTTAACACTGTGATCAGCTCGGCTTATAATGAGGAGGAAGAACTTGCACCCAAGTCTGCCTGACCAACTCAACTACAATGGGAAATAAAAAAAATCAAAACCTTCTAGCAGTAATAACCCAGTGAAACCAGTAAAAGAGGAAACTCCAGTAATGCTTAATCCACCAAGCTATCCATGTTAATTAGCACTGTTATCCAGTTTATGGTCACAGGGAGTTGAAGCCCATCCTGCCATTTTTTGGCCAGACTAACAACGTTAAACTATAACAGAAAGTGAGAAAACGAGGACATTCCAGCCAGATTAGCCACCTTAGTTATGGGAAGTGATAAAACTTCAAAAAACATTCCAAATAGACCAACAACCTAAACAATTCATGAGAAATTATCCTTCTATTCATCTGTTTTCTGGTGCTTACAGTATCTGGGTCTGGGTTGAGGAGGCAGCAGTCTAAGTAAAGATGCCCAGACATCCCTTTTTTCTCACCACCTCCTCCTCCAGGTGATAACTGAGATGTTCCAAGGCCAAACAAGAGATATAATCTCTCCAATGTCTCCTGGGCCTGCCCTGAGGCCTCCCCCAAGGTTGCACATGTCTGAAACATCTCCCCAGGGAGGTGGTGTCCATGAGGCAGATGCCCGAACCACCTCAAGGAGAATCAACTCTATTCTGAGCTTCTATTGAATGTTTGTGCTCCTCATCCAATCTCTAAAATCTGAGCCCAGACACCGGGTGAAGGAAACTCATTTCTGCTGCTTGTATCCTGTGGCAGGTGGCCGGGTGTGGTCATCAGCTGCCCTGCCTATTTAAGGGACCGCCTCCCTTCAATCAAGGCTGGAGTTGGGTGAGGAGGTGGACAAGGTCGGAGAGGAGGCGGCGAGGAGAGGCCTGGAGTGTGTGAGAAGAGAGAGAGAGAGAGAGACGGCTGTGGAAGAAGCCGGGACTTTGGGAGACTGTGGGGGTTTGGTGGTGGTACACTTAGGAACTGTATATAATTGAGTAAATAAATGTGTGGTGATGGCTTTAAATGTGTCTGCCTGTCTGTCTGGGCCACCCAATTCACAGTGGCGTAGTCGCGCAGGATGCTCCACCTGGGTCAAGGTGGGGACCTGTATTGTTAAAAATGTCTGTGAATGGCTCGGCACAACAGGGGAGCTCACCCATGTGCCGCAGGGGCGGCGTGCACCCAACCCCGCAGGTACAGAGTGTGTCGCGGACCACTAGCGGTCCGCCGTTGGACTATGTGTTTCAGGGGCGGCTCAAGGACGCGGCAGCAGCAAAGGAGAAGCTGCAAGTACAACAGCCGCAGCAGCCGCGGAGCTGCCCGGAGTCTCGTCTTCATGTGTGGAGGGAAGACGAGATGGCCGCCAACCGGAAGTCCCTCCTTGCGACAGGCATGGGGATGGATAGCGTGTCCTGTGTGCCCGCCAACGATTGGATGGAGGTGGGATCGGGGAATGTCCATCCCGTGCCAGCTAGAAACCCGAATGGGCCGGAGGAAAGGGCCCATAAAAAGTAGTCGGCGAGTGGCGCTGCTTGTGAGGTAAGCACACTGTTGACTGACTTTCTCTCCCTGGCAGTGATTCTGCAGCAGTTGCAGAGATGCCTTCTGCTTGTCGGATTGCCGCCACCTGAGCGATGTGCCCTCCGGGCGGAGACACAGGGATCAGAGGGGACGGCCGCCGTGCCAGAACAAGCGCCACTGGTGAAAGAGGAACGGCGCGGCACTGGAACTTCTGACCGGAGGAGCACAGTGGGGACGGTGAGTAGGACCGCCCCCGTAAAGCTGCGGACGCCGGCAGGGCAGGGTCTGTCCTTTTCCTATAGGCAGATCCGAACCGTCGCGGCATCCCAAAGTAAGAGGAGGAGTCGGAGGAAGAAAGCTGACTCCTCCGATATGGGAGGACATGTTGCTGGGTGCACACGTCCCACGAAAACCCGCAGGCCAGGCTGGGAGGCGAAACGTAAGTGTGCTCCAGTTGGCGGTCCCGTGACGGGGATCACGGAAATCTTGGATAGGGAGGCCAAGAAAGAGAGCATCGGGGTGCCGGTCGGAGCAGAGAGCATTGGCCCAAGCACGGAGGAAGCACGCCGAGGTGCCGCATCAGGGCAACGTCTCCGCCCCTTGTTTTTCTTTTTATTCTGTAGGTCCGGGCCCTAGGCTGGGATGAAATGTATCGACCTGCCACCAAGGAAAATCTGTCCTCGCGGGACGGGCTGCTGGCCCCGTGGGGTCTCAGTGTGTGGGGGAGTATTGTGGCAGGTGGCCGGGTGTGGTCATCAGCCACCTGCCTATTTAAGGGGCCGCCTCCCTTCAATCAAGGCTGGAGTCGGGTGAGGAGGTGGACGAGGTCGGAGAGGAGGCGGCGAGGAGAGGCCTGGAGTGTGTGAGAAGAGAGAGACGGCTGTGGAAGAAGCCAGGACTGTGAGAGACGACTGTTGGTGAAGCCGGGACTTTGGGAGACTGTGGGGGTTTGGTGGCGGTACACTTAGGAACTGTATATAATTGAGTAAATAAATGTGTGGTGATGGCTTTAAATGTGTCTGCCTGTCTGTGTCCGGGCCACCCAATTCACAATCCATGATCTAATTCTTTCGGTCAGTGCTCACAGCTCATGGCCATGGGTGAGGACAGGGACATAGACTGACCGATAAGACTGAAAGCTTCAGCTTTCAGCTCAGCTCTCTCTTCACCATGACGGAGCAGTATGACATGCACTGTTCTCATCCACCTGTTGATCTAATGAGAAATCTAAAGAGAAATTTAATGAGAAACAAGAAAATATCATTTCAGTTACGGACATTCCAACAAGACCATCCACTTCAACTATAATGGAGAGTGAGAAAATCAAATTCCTCTTAGCAATTCTCAGGCTTGGCTGATGGCCCATCTCAGCCATGGACGGAAACAAAAAAAAATGCCTTCCAGTAGCATTTCAGCCAGATAATGGAAAAATGAGAAAATTTAATTCTCAACAGGAACATCTGAGCCAGATTTGAAAACTAAACTTGACCATAATGGCAAATGAGAAACAAAATGCTTTCAGAAACATTCCAGGAAGATTGACAGAAAGTGAGAAAACAAAATTCCTCCTGGCAGGTATTCTAGCCGGACTGACTATCTGAGCCATGACGGCAAACAAGAAAATAAAAATTTCTTCTTGTATCATTCCATCCAGCCACATTAAGTAAAATGGGAATGAGAAAATGAAATTTCTCAATGGGACATTTTATCCAGATTGGATGAGAAGTACCCAGCTTCAGTGAGGACAGCTTTACGCCTCCGACAGATCTAAGCATGTCAGATACTATGAGGCCCAGAACCTCTTTGCATGCATGTGAGAAACATGACAATGTTTATTACCTCTTGTATTACCTAGAAAACGGATTCATTTTATTTTTTTTACGCAAAAAACTTACGTTGACTTCTGAAAACATATATATTATGTGTATATATATATATATATATATATATATATATATATATATACTGTATATGCTTATGTATAAGTCAGGTCTTGAAAAAAAATCGATCATAAAATCAGACCCTGACATACGCTCGTTCAAAATTGCAACACTTATTATTATTTTTTTTTTACGTCTTCTTGCTTCCTCCAATCTCGCATCAGTTTCTCAGACACATCGAATTTTGTTGCACCAGCGCAATTACCAATTATTTCTTTCGCCACTTCAACGACTTTTAATTTAAAACCAGCTTCATATTTTCTTCTTATCGAACGCTAAATCGTGGATAAGGGATGCTCTTACGATAAAGGTGTATGAGAGTGTGAGATACAAAAAACACAAGACAGTGCAAATGTTGCTTTGGAATAATTCGGGTATCACCATGTTGTCACATAGGCACAATGGAGACACAGAGAGAGGTTAGGAACACACGCTGATACAGTGCATTGCTGCACCCACATGGAAGAAAAAGGCCGTGTGCTCTCTCAGGTGGGTATTAGCATATCATAATCCTTTGTACCAATAGAGTTTTCCACATTTGACTTATATGACCGACATTATAAAATACCAGAAATGATACAGTAAAATCAAGTCTCGACTTATCCGCAGGAGAACTTATCCGCGAGTGTATACAGTATATATACAAATTGTATATAGCATAGGGGTTAGCTGGGCACCCCAACCAGAAAAGTGGATGGTTCCTTATACGAACAGGAGGCTCTGAGCAGGCAGACAGGCATCCCAGACAGGAGAAAGAAAGGCTCCAGACCTGGAAGTGAAGGCCGGAATGGATGGACGGACAGCCCACCGGAAGAAGATATCTCTTTCCCCCAGGAAACTAAAAGGTAGTGGCCCTGGATATCAGTGCCCAGTACAGAACTAGTAGGGCATGCTGGGAAGTATAGTCAGGCAACACAGCCCTGCTGGGGTCCATGGGTGCCACACGGGCACGTTGCAGGGAGATGCGCTCCTTAATAAGGGGGACTTCCATATGACCCAGAAGTAACCCTGGCACTGGAAGTACTGCCGTGTCCTTATCCAGGCGAGTCGGAGCTGGGAGGCCATGGAGCAACACTTGAGTAGAGGAGGGCAGTGCGGTGGTGAAAGGGGAGGTGATTGAGAGGATAGTTGTATAGAGAGAAGACCTGTGTTTGTGCTTGTGATATTAAAACCATTCATTATTTGAACCCGGGACTTTGTGTATGTTTGTCTTGCAGTTTGGGGTTTGCTGATGGCCCTACTTCTATCACAATATTATATATATATATATATATCTATATATATATATATATATATATATATAAATATGGAAGAGATCATACTGACTTAGTCACCTCCCCCCACCCCCCCACCTAATGTGTTGCTATATATTGCCTTTGATTCTTGTAAGTCTAAGCTTTATCCTCTGATGAAGACCCCTGGTAGGGGTTGAAAGATCAGGAATAAAAACTACTTTATGATACGTGATTCATTTCTTCTCCCTTTGTGCATCTCCAGCTACAAATATATATATATATATATATATATATATATATATATATATATATATATATATATAATTATAATAAAAAAATCTTCAGGCAAGATGTGACTTTTTGGAATGAAGTCCCAGAGACGGAGACTTTTACCATGAGATTCTTTCAAGTCAAGTCATACTCACAACTTTTCGAAGCAAGTCCCAGTCATCTAACCTCTCAGTCGTGTGAATGGTTTTGCCATAATTTTATACGTTCTAGATGACACGTCAATAACTAAGCGAAGAAGACAGAGCAGCGTGTCAAAAAGAGACCCAAAAGTGTTATAGAGAAAAGAATGCAAAAAATAACAATAATAATCTATGTGCAAATTCAGAAAATAAGGAAAGTAATAATTAGCCCGGACCAAGTGGAATTTAAAACCTTGCAGGTCCAATCGGGGTCAGAAAATAAAAGACAAAGAGTAAAAGACAAAGTAGAACTTCATAAAAGATGTTCAAAAACATTGGTGCGATACAATAGCTTGACAATGACAATTAACAAATCACAGGGGCGAACATTCGAAAAAGTCAGTTTATTTATTAGAGAGAAAGAAATGATATTCAGTCACAGGCAGTTATAAGTTGTGTTGTCACGATGTAATTCCAAACACGGAATCAAAATTCAAAGTGATCTTGAAGTAAAGTTAATTCCAAATATTGTTTTAAAGTAAAAAGTGAAAATAATGCATATGTAACGATATCCATGAAAATAACAATCTCATTAAATTGTATATCCGGGTAACTAAACCCGGGGGTTGGCTAGCAAAGTGAGCAGGGGGCAGAGCCCCCTAGTATATATATATATATATATATATATATATATACTGTATATATATATATATATATATATATATATATATATATATATATATATATATATATATATATATCTGCGGTGGGTTGGCACCCTGCCCGGGATTGGTTCCTGCCTTGTGCCCTGTGTTGGCTGGGATTGGCTCCAGCAGACCCCCGTGACCCTGTGTTCGGATTCAGCGGGTTGGAAAATGGATGGATGGATGGATGGATATATATATATATATATATATATATATATATATATATATATATTTATATATATATATATATATATATATATATATTTATATATATATATATATATATATTGTAACAGTAGGGGGTACTATCGCTCCCTTGAACCCTCAGGTACCACACCAAACACCAGGTAGAAGTCCAATAATTATTATTTTTATTGTAATAATAACGTGCACCAAGCACCCTCCACTCCGCACTACTCATATAATAAACAATACTTCTCAACAATACTCAGTCCTGCACTCCCAGACACGTTGCCACCCTTCCTGCCAGCTCAGCTCACTCGTCTGGGGTTTCTCACAGTCTTTTATAGTCCATGATCCGGAAGTGCTCCCGAACCCCTGTCCACGTGACTTCTTAGCACTTCCGGGTCGGATAAAAACTCTCCTTCTTCATCCCAGAAGCACGTCATTTCCTCTGTCGCTGCGACTAAGACGTACTTCCGGGTTATAGGGCATACGCAAGTCCTTGAGCCTCCCTGCAGCGTCCTCTGGTGGGCCCCACAGTATCCAGCAGGGTTGGGAGTAAAAACACCATTGTCCAGGATTCCCTTCTGGTCTTAGGGGCACTTCCATGCTACAGGGGGGGCTCCATCTGGCGGCCTGGGGGTATTGGCCCGGATACACAGCCGGCCATTTCCCACAATATATACATAAATGAGATGTTCAATAATTTATCTACCTGAGTATGAAAGAAAGTAGCAAGCAAAAAATTACTTTCAGATGTGTTACAGTCAGATCGGCTACATTAAATATAATGGAAAACGAGAAAATAAAATTCCTCCCAAGAACATTCTAGCCAGACTGGATAGCTAAACATGACTGAAGAACCAAACAAGAGTATAATGGGAAACAAGTAAATCTTTACAGAAATATTCCAGGTAGACAAGGCAACAACAACAAACAAAAATGACAAAAAAATATTTGCACTGGGCGTGACGAGGATGGATAGGATTAGAAATGAGGACATTAGAGGGTCAGCTCAAGTTGGACGGTTGAGAGACAAAGTCAGAGAGGTGAGATTGTGTTGGTTTGGACATGTGCAGAGGAGAGATGAGATGTATATTGGGAGAAGGATGCTAAGGATAGAGCTGCCAGAGAAGAGGAAGTCCTAAGAGAAAGTTTATGGATGTGGTGAGAGAGAACATGCAGGTGATGGGTGTGACAGAGCAAGATGACGAGGACAGGAAGATATGGAAGAAGATGATCTGCTGTGGCAACCCCTAATGGGAGCATCTGAAAGAAGAAGAAGAGCAATATTTCAGCCAGAGTGACCATTTCAACCATAACAGGAAACAAGGAAACATAAATGAACTCCAGTATCATTCCAGCCGGATAGGCCACATTAAATATAATGAGAAATGAGAATAAAGAAATTCCTTCCTGGAACATTTTAGCTAGCTTGGATAACTAAAGCAGAGTACAATGGAAACGAGAGAAATATTAAATCTTTCCAGAAACAGGGGAGTGGTTCCTGGAAAGTGGCTGGAAACAAAAGAGATGCCGCTGACAGGGGTGTCAGCTAATGGGCCTCAGAATGTCTCAGGTCACTGAATCCGTCCGAGGCGTCAGATTGTCTCGCCTGCAGCTGGACTCTAGTGGACTGGACAACTGAGCTAAGTATGAAGAGAAACAAGGAAGAACAGGAAACATTCCTGCAAGACTGGCCACTACAACTATAATGGAAAGTCCTTTGAATACTCTGGCCTAACTGACCATATCAGCCATAACAGGAAACAAGGGAACACAAATTACTTCCAGTATCATTCCAGCCAGATCAGCTATATTAAATATAATGAAAAACGAAAAAATGAAATTCCTCCCAGGAACATTCCAGCCGGATTGGATAGCTAAACTAGAGTATAATGGGAAACAAGAAAAAGAAGTCTTTACAGAAACATTCCAGCTAGACTGGTCAATGTAACTATAAAGCAAAATGAAAATAAAAATATTCCTAACGATGTTTCGTCCCAAATGACCATCTCAGTCGTAACAGAAAACAAGAAAACATGTTTTCCAATAGCATTCTACTCAGATTGGATAACTAAAATAGAGTATAATGGGAAATGAGAAAAAAAAATCTTCCTAAAAACATTCCAGGTTGATTGGCAACAGGACTATAAATGAAAATGACAAAACAAAACTCCTCCTAGCCATATTCCAGTCATAGCAGGAAACAAGAAAACAAAAATGACTTCCAGTCTGATCAGTCACATTAAATATAATGGAAAGCAAGAATATGAAATTTCTCTCAAGAACATTTTAGCCAGATTGGATGGCTAAATTAGATTAAATAACTGAATTAGAGTAAATGAGAAACAAGAGCATTTTCACAGAAACATTCCAGCTAGACTGGCCAATGGAACTATAAGGGGAAAAAAGCAAAACCAAGTAATTCCTAGAAATCTTAGCCATAACAGACAACAAGAACACAAACTTTTCTTCCAATAGTTTTCTCTCTAGACTGGATCACTAAAATAGAGTATAATGGGAAAGAAAATCTTTCTAGAAATAATCCCACTTGACTGGCCAACTCAACTATAAACCAAAATGAGAAAACAAAATTCTGCCCAGGAATATTCCAGCAGAAAAGCCTCCTCACTTATAACAGGAAACGATAAAACAACAATTTCTACATGAAACATTTTAGCCACATCTGCCACGTTGAGTACAATGGGACACTAGAAGATTAAATTCCACTCCTCTTTTAGCTCAGATTGGGTAATTGAACTATGGTAAATGAGAAAACAATATTCCTCGCAGATACACCCGGAGCAGAGCCGGCCCTAGACAATTTCGGGCCCGAAGCAAACCGATACCGAGGTCCCCGGGTCAGGGGCAGAGCTCCAGCATTCTGAGCTGCAGAAATGCGTTTTCCCGGCATCTACAACCATCACTTTTTGATGATTTCCGTTTGACACTGACAACCGTAACACACTGACAGGAGCCAAATTTGCAGGCTGTCGTACAAGGCCCTGAGTGAAGGGTATGAGTGATGGAGGTCAGAGTGGGCCCGCATAAATGTCTTTAGTGACGATACATTAACAGATAAAGCTACATTTTAGCCAGCTTTTGCTGTTTCCACCAGGCAGCATGTGGAGGTAAATAGCTAGGCCAAGCACTTTTTTTTTTGCTTTTTATATTTTTTATATATTTTTTTTATTTTATGAAGATGAGATCCACATTACTTTGTTTTTACATTTTTATTCGGTTTTAAAGCTTGTTTTCATACTTTCGAGATATTCAGATTTCCGTATAAAATAACTTACCAGCAGATATTGAAATCTGGATCTCCCCAACTAAAGGAATCAAAAATCATTATCAGCCTCGTCGTGATCTTCATCTTTCTGGTTAGAAACCGAAACGGCTGGCAACGTTGCTGATCCTGACGAAACACCCATGTCCATGTCATTCTTAACGTCATCGGCTTAAGACTCCTTGGAGTCGGATACAGGTTTGTGGGGCTTGGACGGCGTTGCGGTATCTTCGACTAATGGAAGTTCAGTCCTGGTGCTAGTGCTGCTGCTGCTGCTAGAGCTAACTGTTTTTGTTAGGAAGCGTTGCAAAGCGCCTTTTTGGGTAGCGAAGAATTCATGTTTCGCTGCTTTTTCTTTACGTTTTTGAGCACCTGATTTATATTTCTTTGGCTGTGGAACTGAAGACATTTGGAATACAATAATTTCAAACTGTGGAAATTCGGCAAGGCCTAACTACTATCTACAAGACGTTCTTTCTAACAAAATGGAAATATATTGATATGAAGGAAAGTGATGGCTTTATGAAGAGCCTCAGGAGAGCAAAAAAAATTTGAAAAATTTAACTGTGACAAAATATTTATCACTAACTTTTCAGACAGATTAACCAAATGAAATACAATGGGACAAATTAAGCGAAACTTCTTCCAGGAATATTCCAGGAAACTGGGCCTTTTTAACCTTAATGGAAAATGAGAAAAGTAAAAGTACTACCGGTAACATTCAAGTCAGAGTGTTGGGAAATGAGACAGTGAAATACCATACCATACCCATACCATTTTTATTTGTTAAGTGCTTAAAAACACAGCATTACAACTGACCGAAGCGCTGTACAGTTAAAACACGCAAGACTAAAAGCAAAATATTAAAAACAAACATTAAGAGAGAATTAAAACAGAGACATTAAAAAACAGGTCAGGGGACCCAATAAAACAGAGAAATAGCAAAAAGCAAGTGGGAATAAGACAGGTTAAGAATTAAAAGCCAATGTGAAGAAGTGCGTTTTTAGGTGTGATTTGAATGTGATGACTGAAGCGGCTTGCCTAACCACTAAAGGTAAGGAGTTCCAGAGCTTGGGTGCACAGACAGAAAAAGCCCTTTCACCACGAGCTTTAAAACGTGCCTTAAATAGCGACAACTTGCATTTTCCTGAGGCCTTCAAAAATGAGGAAGTGGATGACTTTCTAGCAGTAACAGGGACTACTAAGGAGGTACTGAGTGATTTGGAAATGAAGAGTTGCTCAGATTAAATTAGCTGAAATCAAACAAATCACCAGGGCCAGATAACAATTAATCTTAGTGTGTAGTGATATGAAGGAAAGTGATGGCTTTACGAAGAGAAGGGACCCCTTTTATGCTCTGTCGAGAATGCAGTGCGGCGGAGCGGCCCTGACTGAAGCGTAAGTGGCCACCTACTGAGGACAGAGGCACAGATGAGCCGTGGAGGCGGCAACACGGCGCGGGACTGAGTGAAGCGTAATGAAGATTGGAGTGCCGAGTGGAGATGTCCACGTGGAGTAATTAAGTGATGGAATATGTTGCCGTGAATTACATATATAAAAAAATTAGTAATAGAGGTTGGAGTGAAGGAGTCTGTTGCTCCATTGGACCCTCCGCAGCAGCGTCGCATCACAGGAAAAAAAAAACCTTGGGCGCAGTGGACCCCCTCTAGCTGTGGGCCTGAAGCGGTCGCTTCGTTCGCTTCGCCCTAAGGCCAGCTCTGCCCGGAGATCAAAAACTACAAACACAAGATGAGGATCAGAGTTGAACATATCAAAGCAAAGGTCTTAGCCAGCAGATCGTTAACCAAAAGAAAAGTAAGGGTTTGTTTTTATTATTTAGATTCCAAACTCGGACACGGATATGATCCTATGGTGAACTTTCATCCCATCACATTGTGATTGACAGTTCATAACCTCAAAGGACATGCAGCTAGTAATGGTGCTCAAAAATGGCAAATTTCCAAATAGTTTGTGACAAAAAAGCAAACATCTAAAGTTCATCATTGAATTCCCAGGGGTATAAAAATCCCAAATAAACTGCAAACATGCACCAAACAGGCCAGGGGAAGTTTGAAAAATTTAATTGTGACAAAATATTTATCACTAACTTTTCAGACAGATTAACCAAATGAAATACAATGGGACAAATTAAGTGAAACTTCTTCCAGGAATATTCCAGTAAACTGGGCCTTTTTAACCTTAATGGAAAATGAGAAAAGTAAAAGTACTACCGATAACATTCAAGTCAGAGTGTTGGGAAATGAGACAGTGAAATAGTGACAACTTGCATTTTCCTGAGGTCTTCAAAAATGAGGAAGTGGATGACTTTCCAGCAGTAACAGGGACTACTAAGGTGGTACTGAGTGATTTGGAAATGAAGAGTTGCTCAGATTAAATTAGCTGAAATCAAACAAATCACCAGGACCAGATAACAATTAATCTTAGTGTGTAGTGATTATACATATATATACCCTTGACGTATATTTTTAGAAAGTCATTGCGCACTGGGAAAATTCCGAAGGACTGGAAAATGGCAAATATTATCCCATTAAATAAAAAGTGATTGGGCAGATCCAAGTAACAATAAGCTTAATGTGCATCACAGGTAAATCAATGTAAGGAATTAAGGAAAAGATTGAGAAACACACAGCAATAACAAGACAAGGGAGGTCGTATTTTACTAACATGCTGCAATTCTATGAGGAATCAACAAAAGGATACAATTAAAGTAGAGCAGATGATATTATTTATCTTGACTTTTCAGAAAGCATTTGAGAAGGTGCCACATGAGAGGTTAGACATCAAATTAATAGAAGTGGGAGTTCAGGGTGTGGTGTGTGGATGGATGCAGAATTGGCTCGGACACAGGAAGCAGAGGGTAATGAGAGTGTGAGGAACATCATCAAAACTGGGTGACATTAAGAGTGGTGTCCAGCAGGGGTCAGTGTTGGGGCTGCTACTATTTTTAATATATATAAATGACTTAGATAAGAATATAAGTAGCAAGCTGGTTAAGTTTGCAGATGTTACCAAGCTGGGTGGATTGGCAGATAATCAAGAATCTGTTGAATCATCATCAAATTCGGCAAAAATGAAAGTTTCTGCAGAAACAGAGTTATGTGTGATATTGAAGTAAAGATAAAGAAAAACACCCCCCTTTGGGGGAAAGTCGGGGGATTCTGCAACTGTGTAGCTGTGTGCAATGCTTCCCAGAGAGTGTTTGAACTACAGTATCAGACCAAGGGTGTCCAACTCCAGTCCTGGTGGGCCACAGTGGCTGCAGGTTTTCATTCTAACCATTTTCCTAATCACTGACTAGTTTTCACTTCTAATTAACTCCTTTTCCCTTCATTTTAATAGCACCATTTTTAAGGATTCAGCTCTCTGAATTGATTTTTTTCTTCATTAAATGGCAGCCAAAAGTAAACGAGATGCGAAACGAGTCAACAGGTGACTAGCTAAATCAGGGCTTCAAACTCCAACCACTTTCTTAATGAGAATCCAGTTCTTGCTGTTAATTAAACTCGTTATTTAATTCCATGGCTTACTGCTGCTCTCATTCTGCCACAGCAGACAATTTTTTGTCTAACAATACCATCAAAACATTTTGGTGACCTCAGCTGACCAACCTTAGTGAGACCTTCACCATTCTTTATTTTCAGATACTGTGGTTAGGTGGTCATGTGGCAGCTCATTTTGTGTCTCATTATTGTTTGGCTGCTAATTACGGAAAATGAAACAGCTAAGGGGTCTGAGTCAAGTTAATTAAAACTAAGACAATCCACAGCAAAAACTGGTCACCAATTACGAAGATGGTTAGAATCAAAACCTGTAGTCACTGTGGCCCTCCAGGACTGGAGTTGGACACCACTGGTATAAACAGACCAGGGTGCACATCCTCTGTGCGCGACCACGTCTGCAGCTGCCTGTGGCTGAGTATAAAAGGGCCTTGAGAGGAACCGTAAAGTGCTATCATTTGATGAGAAGATAAACATCCTTAGATCTTTTGAAAAGTGCCATGTCGCTTGTAGAATTGGGGTGTAAGAACGAATCAACCATGTGCAGAATAAACCAGAAAGAAGATGAAATTCATAGATGTGCTAGTGCTGCTAGTGTGATTTTAAGATTACTTACTCATTCTATGCCACGAGCAATAAAATAACTCTACCTCTACACAGTAGAGAGTTTGCAACCTGAGATGGATCATCGTGTGATTCCAAGGCGAAACACTTGGCATAGTCGGCAGGATTTGCAATGTAGACAGGTGGAGGATATTAGTGGTACTGCCCTGAAGGTGGGCACTGAGTGAACATTGTCAGAAAGCTCTCCACTTGCGGTGCCTACAGGCAGTTCCTATGCACCAGAGAATGAGATTTATTTTTGTTTGTGCTTCACAACACACAAGAATGCCAAAAGTTGTGAGGTCTCCAAAACTGAGTCAAAAAAGCAGGTCAACATTCCCAGTAGCCCTAGCCAGGAAAGGTTCACTCTCAGGCTACTTGAGTACCTACTCCACTGGTTGACTTTGGCCTTACATATAAGGAATGTCCTAAAAAAAAAAAAAGGAAAATGCCTCACAAGGGAAGGGATTACTGTAAACCCCTGGCCTGTATAAAGAAGAGCAATAAAGAATCTCCATAAAAGGAGGATTTATTCATAAGATCAGATAATTTAAGAGAATGATGAAAAAGAATAAAAGGCAAACCACTGCAACAAAGTCCAAATAGACAAATCCAAAACTCAACAACCAGAGACAGAAGCATAAATGTATTATCCAAGGGCAATACAATAAGATTCACCAAAGTTTGTTCAGAGAACTGCAAGGAACTCATCTCACCAGCTTGTCTTGATCAGCTAGATGGTGGTAAGATAATGGTGGCCTTGCCTCTTGTGTAGTCGTGCACAAAACACAAGGACCACGAGAGAACACACATACAAACAAATAATAGATAAAAATTATTAAAATTAATAGAAAACATGTCATTATATAAATACCACATGGACACATCCATCCAACCATCCATTTTCCAACCCACTGAATCCGAACACAGGGTCACGGGGGTCTGCTGGAGCCAATCCCAGCCAACACAGGGCACAAGGTAGGAGCCAATCCCGGGCAGGGTGCCAACCCACCACAGCACATAGACACAATGTCAATAAAAAAAATCAAAACCAAGGGACAGAAAATGAACATAAATAACAAAAAAATATTTAAGCTTAAATTAGAGGTAGGGAACCCTGGCCAAAAAATGACTTCTCTTATTGCTCACAGTGTAGAAATGGCTACGTCTGTGGTCTCTTGTGCTCCAGATGTCATGGGTTCCTGGTTGACCACCAGTATTTACTGCAGTGCAAATCCTACCGACTACACCGAGTGTTTTGCTGTGGAATCACACCACGATCCATTCCAAGTTGCACATGTGCATAGACAGAGTTAGCAGGTTCTGCTACTGCAGGCCCTTGTATTTCAGACATCACAGGTTCATGGAGAGCCACCTGCTGTCTCCACAGTGAAAAATGTGCAACCTGGATATAAAACAATGGCCTAACATTGCCAAACAATAGCACCTCTGACAAATGCCAAGCACCACTACTGCAAAAAACTGAACAGAAGGCTGTCTCCATGTGGTGAGATTCTGAAGTAGCACGAGTCATAACGGAGTGAGAGGTGTGAATCCCAGAGAGCGTGTTTTCTTATAAACTGAAACAAATGTCTTTTGCTTTTCACTCTGCAGCATTTCAGCAGGTACAGTATGTAAAGGTTGGACAGTCTGTTGCTTTGGCCTCTGAGAAGTGCAGGTGACTCTACAACAAGCACGATACCACCCTATTGTGGCTGTGGCTCAGCATTCAACAATCTCTAGGTCTGAATCTAAGCGTCTCTAATGAAGCATCAGACTTCATATGTCAGGTTGAGCACCTGTGAGATATTAAATACCGACGACTGCTGCCATGTCCACTTTCCGCTTCTCTGATTTCATCAGGCCTCCCCTAACAGATTCTAATTACACACCAGCAAGGAAGTGCTGCGCAGAGCCGAGGTCAAGTCTACAAGTCGCACATGAGGGGCCTTTGGAAATTCCCTTTAATCCACTTGATTAGCTTTACCCAGATCTTAAATCCTGAAGGGCTAAGAGGTTTAAAGATTTAGAAAGTGCACCTATGAGACAGCTCAGGGGGTTCATGTGTGGGCAGACATGATTGTGTCTGGGGAAGGGAAAGTTCAAGCTCATCAGGGGCAACTTGGACAAATTACGTTCGCAACCAAATGACCCTCAGGCTGCTGCACCCCACCTTGTGACCCTCCAGTCAGAATTCAGGAGAAATGTGCTGACATTTGTGAGGACTCAGCCTCAATGATAGCCTAGCAGCATGAGCCTGTTCAAATGGCACTGGAGAATTCGATCATCCTGCTCCTGACCCCATTCACCTTCCAAAGGTCAGGACATTTCAGAAAGCAACTCCTCACATCCACACACTTACCAGGAAACCAAAGCCTTCAGGAGGAATATAAAGGGTTAACCTCAATGTTATATAGCGCCTTTCACATCTGTCTATCTATCTATCTATCTATCTATCTATCTATCTATCTATCTATCTATCTATCTATCATATAGTGGCTTTCACATCTATCTATCTATCTATCTATCTATCTATCTATCTATCTATCTATCTATCTATCTATCTATCTATGTTATATAGTGCCTTTCACATCTATCTATCTATCTATCTATCTATTTATCTATCTATCTATCTATCTATCTATCTATCTATCTATCTATCTATCTATCTATCTATCATATAGTGTCTTTCACATCTATCTTTCTATCTATCTATCTATCTATCTATCTATCTATCTATCTATCTATCTATCTATCTATCTATCTATCTATCTATCTATCTATCTATGTTATATAGTGCCTTTCCTTTCATCTATCTATCTATCTATCTATCTATCTATCTATCTATCTATCTATCTATCTATCTATCTATCTATCTATCTATCATATAGTGGCTTTCACATCTATCTATCTATCTATCTATCTATCTATCTATCTATCTATCTATCTATCTATCTATCTATCTATCTATCTATCTATCTATCTATCTATCTATCTATCTATCTATGTTATATAGCGCCTTTCACATCTATCTATCTTTCTATCTATCTATCTATCTATCTATCTATCTATCTATCTATCTATCTATCTATCTATCTATCTATCTATGTTATATAGCGCCTTTCACATCTATCTATCTATCTATCTATCTATCTATCTATCTATCTATCTATCTATCTATCTATCTATCTATCTATCTATCTATCTATCATATAGTGGCTTTCACATCTATCTATCTATCTATCTATCTATCTATCTATCTATCTATCTATCTATCTATCTATCTATCTATCTATCTATCTATCTATCTATCTATCTATCTATCTATCTATCTATCCACAAGCTCAGCATTATTCTCTGCTCTCTGACAACCAAGAAAATTCTATATATCTACTGATATGGCCACCAGACCATTATGGACATCCTGAAGTCTGACTGGCATGCCCGTCCACCTAACATTTTGATCTTCCATACAAGGCTCTTGACTCTAAGGAAGAATGTTGAACCTCTCATCATGGGATGTACGTCTGATCCTTACACTCTTCCTTCTTCATCGCCTTCTAGCCAAGTATGGGAATATTCATACCTGTTGCCTCAGCAGGGATGACACCCCCTCTGAGAGAAGTAGTATTGATAAATAATTAATAAATTATGTAATTAATAAATTAATTACATTGGCGCAAATTGGTTGCCTCCCCTTTAGTTGTGACTTCTGACCCTTCGCCAGACTGATGGCTACCTGACCTGCAGGCACTAAAAATTACTTTTTTTTTTGTTCCAGTTTAATCTTCCAGAAACTCTTTAGATCAATAATCTGATGTCAGGTTCTTTTCTTTCCCTTTAACTGTGTCTATACACCATAGTGAGCTTGACATCACTTTATTAAATATTAACATGGAAGTCCTCAGATAGATAGATAGATAGATCTGAATATTCATTATCTTGATTCAATCATTTATTTCTGCCCCTTTTATGCTGTCATAAAAGCCAAGTGAAAAAAAATGAGAATGAGGGTAATAAAACCAAAACATTTTGTCCCTGGTAATTACCAAGCACATGAAAGGTTCTGCCTATGAGCTTCTTAATTACTTTTTAAAAGTCTCACAAAGCCATTAGAATGTTATTTTGCTGTTTTGATAAGATCAAAGCATTCCAAAGAGCCAATCATTAGCGTGCTTTCGGGCCCATTATGCTGCCCATTACGTCAATTAATCCTACCAGCAGCTGCATGCATTTAAGTTTCTGCATCGCCGCCCAATTGAACAAATTCACCGTCGAAAACCTGAAACAGGGAACTTGTGTGACACTAAAAGATTTAATCTTTAAGGTGCCTTAGGCTCTGTGACACATGACCCTAATACACCCCCACCAAACGTGCCTCTCTAGCCCATCGTCATAAACTGCTTATCCTGTTAAAAAAACAAAGAAAAAGCACACATTAGAAGTAGAGAGCTTATTAAGTAATTAGGGAGTTGGTGGACAGGGGATGGGCAAGGCTGTGGGTCAGTTGGGACAGGATGATGATTGTGCTTAGAAAGAGCAATGGGAGGAACTGCAATAGAATCAGTTCTGGAGTAACAGTAAATCTAGTGGTCTGTCACATAGGACTCTCATCTGATACATACTGTAAATAGAGAGTATACTGGATGTGTGTCTCAAAGTGATACAGAAGTCCATATTTATACACTCATTTATCGTATAGTGCTATTCACACCCTTGGTATAGTGCCTTTCATCTATCTATCTATCTATCTATCTATCTATCTATCTATCTATCTATCTATCTATCTATCTATCTATCTATCCATTGTCCAACCCGCTGAATCTGAACACAGGGTCACGGGGGTCTGCTGGAGCCAATGCCAGCCAACACAGGGCACAAGGCAGGAACCAATCCCAGGCAGGGTGCCAACCCACCACAGTATCTGTCATATATGTGCATTATATATATATATGGTTGAAATAGTTTACTGTCAAATAAATGCAAAGAGTACACGACACGTGTTTCGCCCTCATTCTGGGCTCATCAGGTGTACACACTCCACTGCACTCCCTCTCGGGAATCGAACCTCGGACGTCAGCGGCGATGCCCCTAACGTTGCGCCACGGCGTGTGGTTCGTTTATTTGACAGCATGTAGATCGGTATATATATATATATACAGGTGCTGGTCATAAAATTAGAATATCATGACAAAGTTGATTTATTTCAGTAATTCCATTCAAAAAGTGAAACTCGTATATTAGATTCATTCATTACACACAGACTGATGTATTTCAAATGTTTATTTCTTTTCATGTTGATGATTATAACTGACAACTAATGAAAGTCCCAAATTCAGTATCTCGGAAAATTAGAATATCAATTAAGACCAATGCAAAAAAAGGATTTTTAGAAATGTTGGCCAACTGAAAGGTATGAACATGAACAGTATGAGCATGTACAGCACTCAATATTTAGTTGAGGCTCCTTTGGCCTGGATTACTGCAGCAATGCGGCGTGGCATGGAGTCGATCAGTCTGTGGTACTGCTCAGGTGTTATGAGAGCCCATGTTGCTCTGATAGTGGCCTTCAGCTCTTCTGAATTGTTGGGTCTGGCGTATTGCATCTTCCTCTTCACAATACCCCATAGATTTTCTATGGGGTTAAGGTCAGGCGAGTTTGCTGGCCAATCAAGAACAGGGATACCATGGTCCTTAAACCAGGTACTGGTAGCTTTGGCACTGTGTGCAGGTGCCAGGTCCTGTTGGAAAATGAAATCTGCATCTCCAGAAAGTTCGTCAGCAGCAGGAAGCATGAAGTGCTCTAAAACTTCCTGGTAGACGGCTGCGTTGACCTTGGACCTCAGAAAACACAATGGACCAACACCAGCAGATGACATGGCACCCCAAACCATCACTGACTGTGGAAACTTTACACTGGACCTCACGCAACGTGGATTCTGTGCCTCTTCTCTCTTCCTCCAGACTCTGGGACCTTGATTTCCAAAGGAAATGCAAAATTTACTTTCATCAGAGAACATAACTTTGGACCACTCAGCAGCAGTCCAAAGGCGAGACGCTTCTGACGCTGTCTCTTGTTCAAGAGTGGCTTGACACAAGGAATACGACAGCTGACACCCATGTCTTGCATACGTCTGTGCGTGGTGGTTCTTGAAGCACTGACTCCAGCTGCAGTCCACTCTTTGTGAATCTCCCCCACATTTTTCAATGGGTTTTGTTTCACAATCCTCTCCAGGGTGCGGTTATCCCTATTGCTTGTCCACTTTTTTCTACCACATCTTGTCCTTCCCTTCGCCTCTCTATTAATGTGCTTGGACACAGAGCTCTGTGAACAGCCAGCCTCTTTAGCAATGACCTTTTGTGTCTTGCCCTACTTGTGCGAGGTGTCAATGGTCGTCTTTTGGACAACTGTCAAGTCAGCAGTCTTCCTCATGATTGTGTAGCCTACAGAACTCGACTGAGAGACCATTTAAAGGCTTTTGAGTTAATTAGCTGATTAGAGTGTGGCACCAGGTGTCTTCAATATTGAACCTTCTCACAATATTCTAATTTTCCAAGATACTGAATTTGGGACTTTCATTAGTTGTCAGTTATAATCATCAACATTAAAAGAAATAAACATTTGAAATACGTCAGTCTGTGTGTAATGAATGAATCTAATATACAAGTTTCACTTTTTGAATGGAATTACTGAAATAAATCAACTGTGTCATGATATTCTAATTTTATGACCAGCACCTGTATACACACATATATACTGTATATATATATATATATAGAGAGAGAGAGAGAGCGTATAAAGCTGACCCCACAGACCCCCTGTATTACACATCCCTAGGACTGTGTTGCCATATCATACCATTTTGACTCAAGTTCAGTTCACATGCATGATTCACATGGTTCTGAATGATCTCAGTCAGTTTGTCCCTCTTTTTGCAGTACAGGATGGCACCAGTCTCGTTGCTTGTCACCCAGATGGTGACATTTGTGGTGCTCCTTTTCTCTGATTCTCGGCTCGAGTATTTCTCATTTTCTGTTTCTCTTCATTGAACGCAGCATCTGTCTCTTAGACCCTCATGTCAGGGGCACCTTGGCCCTCCTATTCTTTTCCTGATAAGATGCCAACCCCCACCCCCTACCTGGTCTCTACCACTCCCTTATTTCCCAGGCCCACCATAAGTGACAACCAGCTTTCCCGGCTCTTCTTTAGATTTCTACACCAGGGGCAAGGAAAACAATGGTGGTGAGCTGCCACTGTCTCTTGTCAAATAAACCTGACCCGCGGCTCCCTAATCAGACCCTCCATCTGCCGCTGCGTCACGCTGCCTCTTACTGAGACGTGATTTAAAATAACATCCATGCTATAATTATATCAAAGCAGCCAGAGCATCGCAACTAACAGACACACAAAGGAAAATATCTAGACAGTGCAGTGCAGCCATACTGGGGAGCTCACTGGGAGCCTGAGTATGTGGGGACACTTAGGTCGGTGTGTGTAAAGCAAGGGTGGGGGTGGGGGGGGCACCTATAGAACACCTTTAAACAAAAGAAAGTGTGTGCTTTAACAGACTCAGCACTGTGTACTCAGGGGCTCCTTCTTTCGTTTTCCTCACTTTTTTTTCCAAACAAACTGCTCTTTCAGTGCCCCCTACTGGTTTAATTTATAGCAGATCTTCAGATACACAAATACACTTCTCTGTCTGTTTTCACTATGCAGTGGCAACCCCTAATGAGAGTAGCCGAAAGACAAAGAAGAAGAAGAATGGCACCAACTTGGATTTGAGGGAATTCAATTTCCCTTTACGAACATTTACATCCACAGCCGATTTTTCTTCTTTGGTTTTCATATCATAGAATTTAAAGTACCTGAAAGAGCAGGGCAGCCACCAGTCTTAACAACTCACCATGCCCACCTCCCCATCTTACTGTGATGATCATGTAACAGTGACCCTGTTTGCCCCTTTAAAATTACACTTCATATAATAGTTATGCACTGCTGTCATGGCTCCATTCACACACATTGGGGATTTTGTCCCTAGAAGCTCTCAGAAAGTTAATTTGTAAAACTCCGAGTCACACAGTGGGCCTTCCTCCAAGTGGCTTTACATCAGTGTCACCAGGAACTTAATGACACACATCATTCTGAAAACAGCATTCCCCAAATAGGAGTATCTATCTATCTATCTATCTATCTATCTATCTATCTATCTATCTATCTATCTATCTATCTATCTATCTATCTATCTATCTATCTATCTATCTATCTATCTATCTATCTATCATATAGTGGCTTTCACATCTATCTATCTATCTATCTATCTATCTATCTATCTATCTATCTATCTATCTATCTATCTATCTATCTATCTATCTATCTATCTATCTATTATATAGTGCCTTTCATATCTATCTATCTATCTATCTATCTATCTATCTATCTATCTATCTATCTATCTATCTATCTATCTATGTGTTCTTCCTTCATTCCATCTTTACTTTATTATTCCATCCATCTATCCATCCATCCGTCCCTCTTTTCTCCCATATTCATCCATCCATCCATCCTTTCTTCCCTCAGTCCTCTCATCCTTCATTCCATCTATCTATCCACCTTCCAAATCCATCAGTCCTTCATTCTCTTCTTTCACTCATCCCCTTTACTTCATTAACTCATTGATCTTTTGTTTCATCCTTCCATTTTTCCATCCATTCTTTTTTCATCCATCAATTCTTCCATCATTCACTCCTTCATTCTATGTGCTCAACTATTCCACTCTTTTTCACTCAAACAATTCATCCTTCATTCCATTCTGCCACTCATCCATCCTTTGTTTGATACATGCATCCATCCCTCCATGTTTCACTATACCTCTTCATCAGTTCTTCATTCCATCTATTTGTCTTTTTTTCTATTTAGCCACTAATTACTTCATCCATCCATCCATCCACCAACTAGTCATTACTTCATTCAATTTATTTTCTTTCATTCCATCCATCTATTCTTTCAAACACCCATCTAACCATCCATTCATCCATCACTTCTTCATTCTATTCTTCATCCACTTGTCAGTCCTCTATTTCACTCAAACAATTCACTCTTCATTCCATTTTCCACCCATCTTTCCTTCTTTCACTCCATCCATTTATCCTTAATTGCATCTGTCCATCAGCTCTTCATTCCATCTATTCATCTATCCTTCCACCCTTCATCTGATCCATTTACCAATCTCTCCATTCCTCACTCTGCCCACCCAACAGTCCTTCATTCCATCCATTTGCCATTTTTTCTATCCACTAATTACTCCATCCATCGGTTTATTAATCAATAATTTTTACCATCCATCCATCCATCCATCCATCCATCCATCCATCCATCTACCACTCCTTCATTCTGTTCATTAAACTGTATCTCCTTCATTTTTTTCACTCTTCAATCCATCCTTCATTCCATCCATCCATCCATCCATCTTTCTACCACTCCTTCATTCTGTTCATTAAACTGTATCTCCTTCATTTCATTCTTCACACTTCAATTCATCCTTCATTCCATCCATCCATCCATCCATCCATCCATCCATCCATCCATCCATCCATCCATCCATCTGTTTGCCATGCCTTCATTTTGTTAATTAAACTGCATTTCTTTTATTTTATTCTTCACTCTTCAATCCATCCCACTATCTTTCCATCCGTCCATCCATCTTTCCATCAAAGCATCTATCCATTTATCCATCCAGCCATCTACCACTCCTTCATTCAGATCATTAAACAGTATTTCCTTCATTTAATTCTTCATTCTTCAATCCATCTTTCATTCCATCCATCCTACTATCTTTCCATCCATCCATCCATCCATCCATCCATCCATCCATCCATCCATCTACCACTCCTTCATTCTGTTCATTAAACTGTATCTCCTTCATTTTTTTCACTCTTCAATCCATCCTTCATCCATCCATCCATCCATCCATCCATCCATCCATCCATCCATCCATCCATTTGTCTACCACTCCTTCATTCTGTTCATTAAACTGTATCTCCTTCATTTCATTCTTCACACTTCAATTCATCCATCCATCCATCCATCCATCCATCTGTCTGCCATGCCTTCATTTTGTTAATTAAACTGCATCTCTTTCATTTTATTCTTCACTCTTCAATCCATCCCACTATCTTTCCATCCATCATCCATCTTTCATCAAAGCATCTATCCATTTATCCATCCAGCCATCTACCACTCCTTCATTCAGTTCATTAAACAGTATTCCTTAATTTAATTCTTCATTCTTCAATCCATCTTTCATTCCATCCATCCATCCATCCATCCATCCATCCACCTATGTTTCATATAGCGCCTTTCATAATGAGCAGACCAGTACCTAATGTATTCGAACTCACAGAGTACAGTTGCCTGGCTGGAGCCTCTTTGACAGGCGTTAAGATAAAAGCAGCTGAGTGAGTTGCAGACCTCAAAGGCAGAGTCTTAGACTTTTGGACTAATTTTGGGCCTTTTCTGTAGCTACTCACATCATAAAGACATGCATGTTGGGTTGCTGGGCCTGATGAGTGTCAGTGTGTGAGTGGACCCAGTAAGAGATGGAGCCTCTGTTCAGGGTTATTTCCTGCCTTGTATGTAATCCTGACCCCACCATAACTCAGAATTAAATAACATGAACGCATCAAGCACCAGGTGCCTATAAAACAGAATGGCCGCACCTGTCATTTCAATTCCTCCTCGGTTTGGAATGGCCTGATGTGACTGGCAAGACACAGTTAACGGAGTCTCATCTTTATTCACAGATTGGGCCTCCTCCTGTCACCAGATTTCCTCCATACATTCATCTGAGTCGACATTTTCCATCAGAATGTCACAGAGTGGAGGACCCTAAGTCGAAATGACAGGAACCAGCCCTGCATCAGATGGGACTAAGCAGAACTGTCAAGAGTCAAATATGGACCAATAAACAGGACCACAAGCCATTCATTTTTAAACCTGCTTAATCCAGTTTAGGGTCATGTGGGAGGGCAGAGCCTCTCTATGGGCCAACAGGCATCTAATGAATCTGATGATGCCAGTCCACTGTAGGGTACAACAGACAGGGGTCACCCAAAGGGGAGTACTTAATGCAATGCAGTTTAAACTCCAGGGCAGATCATTCAAATCCCACTTCTGCCTCCCATTGTCCCTGATTAAGTCATTTCTCCTACAATGGGTTTAGAAAATATTCAGACCCCTTCAATTGTCACACATTTTGTAATGTTGCTACAATCATTTAAATGCATGTTTTTTCACATCAAGCAACACTCCATACCCTAGAAAGATGAAGCGGAAACAGAATTGTTGAAATCTTAATAATAAGAAACTGAAATACTGTATGACATCATCTCAAATGTTCAGACCCCTGTGGCAGGCGGCTGGACACCTGGAAGAACTATACCTTCCCCGGACTACAAGAGGGCAGCCACCCTGGTTAGTATGGGGGCCACGGGAACCGAGCTTGGAATCTCAACCCTATCGGGTCCCGTGGCCCCCGCCAGGGGGCACCTGGAGAATCCTAGAGCCCTGGATACCAGCACTTCCGCCACACCAGGAATTCCAGGATCATCCGGAGTGCTTCTGGGTGCTCGTGTGGCACTTCCGCCACACCAGGAAGTGCCGCCTGAAGTTCATCGGAGGCACCTGGATCACGTCTGGGTGGGGATAAAAGGGGACCACCTTCCTACAATCAGAGAGCTGGATTCGGGTGGAAGAAGGCAACGCTCGGGAGAGAGGAGGAAAGGCGGCCCCAGGAGGACCATTGAAAGGCCCAGGAATAGAATGGTGCTTGGTGCTGGAGCACTGTGTGTGTGCGGGACCTGTGTTTGAGGTCCTTGCATTTGCAAACACCTCAATTTGGGGACTTCTTGCCATTCTTCTATGAAGATTCTCTCCAGGTTGGATGGAGAACATCGGTACACAAGTGTTTTCAGGTCTCTCCAGAGATTCCAGAGACTCCGGCTTGATCACTCAATGATATCCCCAGAGTAGATCCTGGGACGATACCTTGTCCTGTTGGAAGATGACTAGTCTGATGTCCCAAGTGCTCCGGAGCAGCTTTTCATTAAGAGTATCTCTGGACTTTGCTGTTTTAAGCTTTTCCTCAACCCTATCTAGTCTCCCAATTCTAAAACATTTAAGGAGGGAAATGAAGCAATTCAGAAGAATGACAAAGAAAAAAAACAAGTCAAAGAAGTTAATTAGCAGCAAAAACAGGTCACTAATTCAGAAAAGGGTTAGAATGAAAACCTGCAGCCACGGTGGTCCTCCAGGACCGGAGTTTGGGACCCCTGATCTAAAAAAACAGCCTTGAAGCATGACGCTTCTAACACCATACTTATCTATTGGAACAGCAGGAGGTGATGATCAGGGCCCAGTTTCCTCCAGCCATTACACTAAACTTGGTTTCATCAGACCAGAGAATCTGAAAGCTCTTTAGGTGCCCTTTTTTGCAAACTCCAAAGTGGGCTTCTGTGAATCTTTCACTGAAAAGAGGATTTTGTCTGACCACTCGGTCAAAAAGACCAAATTGGTAGAGTTTTGCAGTGATGGTTGTCCATCTTCACAGATGCTCTCTGGAGCTCAGCCGGAGTGACCATCAGGTTCTTGATCGCCTCACTTACCATGGTGCTTCTCCCATGATTGCTCAGTTTAGCTAATTTCTGTTTCCATTTAAGAATTATGGGGGCCACTGTGTTATTAGAAACCTCCTATACCTGAAGGATTTTATTTACAGCCTTTCCTAGATGTGTGCCTCAACACAATTCTGCCTCTAAGCTCTGCAGGCAATTCATTCAGATAGATAGATAGATAGATAGATAGATAGATAGATAGATAGATAGATAGATAGATAGATAGATAGATAGATAGATAGATAGATAGATAGATAGATAGATAGATAGATAGATAGATAGATAGATAGATAGATAGATAGATACTTTATCAGTTAAATTGTGAATTTCCCATTGGGATTAATAGACATAACAAAAAGTTTAAAAAATGAAGGGGTCTGAAAGATTTTCTGTATCCACAATAGCTGTTACACTTACAGTAATTGTATAATAATAATAACTAGGGGGCTTCACCCCCTGCTCACTTCGCTCGCCAACCCCCGTGTTTGGTTTTCCGGATACACACTTTTAAAATTTTTTTTTTCTTTGAATTGTTGCTATTTCATTAGTTTCACTTTTATTTCAGAACTTTGTTAAAAACAATATTTGGAATCTTTCGAGTCCCAACGTGCTGAATCTTTTAAATGAGGTCAGTGAGACGTGTGTTTAATGACTTTGTACCCTAATTCAGGATAAGCTTCTCTGCTTGGAATTTCAGCACAGACAATACAATCGACATCATCAGCACTTAATAATTTTTTTTGCAAAGTAACCAATAAATGCATGTGAGGTAAACCACGTTTTTGAAATTCTCTGACTTAAACTTCAAAGCCTTACAATATTTACATACTTCTGACAAATCACCTGTGTCCATATATTCAATCTCTATTCACCTTTTCGTTATTTCTCTGAGTAATATATAAATGTAATGAATTATTATTATTATTATTATTATTAATAATAATAATTTCTTTTTTTGCGCTAATGCGATGTTTACTTTTTCTTGACACTGTCGTTTTTTTCTGCTTTCATATTCTGTATCTCGCTCTGCATGTGTTTCACGCCTACGTTTTTTTTGAGTCTTTTGAATTCCAGTTTTCATTTTCTCTAACCTGCTCTGCATGTGTTTGGCCCCATTGTTTTTTAACCTCTTTATGACGTTTTACTTTGTTTTCTACATTGTCTTTTATTTCTGACCTCACTTTGTTCTGCTTTTTTTTTCAATGACACCTGCTCTGTGGTGAATATTTTCCCTTTTTTTGAGTAATAATTTCCGTCTGTTTGCGCTCCTGCGATCTTTACTTTCTTTTTTTTATACTTTCTAATTTTCCTACTTTCATATTCTTTAACTTTCTCCACATTTGTATCGCACATAAGATTTTTTTTTTTGAGCCTTTTGAATTCCACTGCTTACATAATCTGCTCTGCATGTGTATAGTGCCAATGTTTGTGAACGTCTTTATGAAGTTCTGCTTTGTCTTTTACTCTGTCTTTTAATTCTGAGGCCGATTGGATGTGCTTTGTTTCAATTCCACTTGTTACGGGCTGATTATTACTTTCCTTATTTTCTGAATTTGCACCTCAATTATTCTTTTTTTCTTTTTTGCTCTTTTCTCTCCAACGCTTTTGAGTCTCTTTTCTCCACGCTGCTTTCTTCTTTGCTTAGTTGTCGACGTTTCATTTATAACGTATTGTCCTTATACGCTTTATATGCACTGAGACCCTGGATCTGTGTGTGCTCAAAGCCTTTACACGACTGAATGTTTTGCTGCCCCATTGTCTTATTTGATATTGATTGTAAGTAGGGAGTGTCTTGCAAGAATCTCATGTTCTACATCAGGGGTCCTCAATCACAGTCCTGGAGGGCCGCAGTGGCTGCAGGTTTTTGCTCAAACCCAATTGCTTAAACAGAACCACTTATTGTTCAAGTAACAGTTCTGCTTCACTTTAGTGGTCTTGCTCATTAAGATTTTGAACCCTTATTGCTTATTTTAGTCTTAAAAAGCTGTATTCTTGGCTTTTAATTGCTCCTAATTAGCAATAACATGCAAATGACAAAAGAGACCAGCATTTCTCCATTTAACTAGTTACCATTTACACCTGTGTGTATTTATCATGCATTATTGATTTAATTAAATAGTTAGCAGGAAAGTGAAGGACTGTGAATTACTCATCCATTTGAGCCTTCAAATCATTTGGATGATATCCTTAGAAAGGGGAAGAAAATCTAAGATATGAGAATTACCTGACATAGCAGTGTTAAAGCACTAACAAGCTATGAAATTAAATTATTGGCAAGAATTGCTTTCTAATTAAGCAACCGGGTTTGAACAAAAACCTGCAGTCACTGCGGCCCTCCAGGACTGTGATTGAGGACCCCTGTTCTACGTCATCACGAGACGGTCCTGGGTCAATCTCTCGGCACAATGTCTTATGTTTAAGGTCCTTGTGGGTCTTTTAAGTGTCTTGCGTGATCTTAACGTGAAGATCATGTCTCTACGCCCTACTGTTTCATTCCAGGATTGTTTTTTATAATAGAGAGATAATAATAATAATAATAATAATAATAATAATAATAATAATAATTTCCAGAGACCAGCACAAACACTTGATAGTCATAGCAACAACAGCATTTATTTATTTCATAATCCTCAAAGGCATTGATAAAAAAAGATCTACTTAAATTCTTTCGACTACATTTAGAATTACATACACAAGACCACCAGTGGAAATGAAAGGGAAGTACATTTAGAACTGAAATCAGGAAGCACTTCTTTATGCAAAGAGCTGTAGGAATATGGAAGAAGACATGGAGATGAATCAGAAACATTGACAACCTTGAAGAAGCACATGGATGAGATGTAGTCGGACAGCTTAGCTATTAGCTAAACAAATGAGACTGATGGGTGGAATGGTCTCCTCCTGTTTTGCCAAATATGTTATCCATCCATCCATCCATCCACTGTCTCCTGCTTATCCGAGGTCAGGTCGCGGGGGCAGCAGCTTGAGCAGAGATGCCCAGACTTCCCTCTCCCCGGCCACTTCTTCTAGCTCTTCCGGGAGAATCCCAAGGCGTTCCCAGGCCAGTCGAGAGACATAGTCCCTCCAGCGTGTCCTGGGTCTTCCCCGGGGCCTCCTCCCGGTTGGACGTGCCTGGGACACCTCACCAGGGAGGCGTCCAAGAGGCATCCTGATCAGATGCCCAAGCCACCTCATCTGACACCTCTCGATGCGGAGGAGCAGCGGCTCTACTCTGAGCCCCTCCCTGATGATTGAGCTTCTCACCCTATCTTTAAGGGAAAGCCCAGACACCCTGCGGAGGAAACTCATTTCAGCCGCTTGTATTCGCGATCTCGTTCTTTCGGTCACTACCAATAGTTCATGACCATAGGTGAGGGTAGGAACATAGATCGACTGGTAAATTGAGAGCTTCGCCTTGCGGCTCAGCTCCTTTTTCACCACGACAGACCGATGCAGCGCCCGCATTACTGCGGATGCCGCACCGATCCGCCTGTCGATCTCACGCTCCATTCTTCCCTCACTCGTGAACAAGACCCCGAGATACTTGAACTCCTCCACTTGGGGCAGGATCTCGCTACCAACCCTGAGAGGGCACTCCACCCTTTTCCGGCTGAGGACCATGTTCTCGGATTTGGAGGTGCTGATTCTCATCCCAGCCGCTTCACACTAGGCTGCGAACTGATCCAGAGAGAGCTGAAGATCACGGCCTGATGAAGCAAACAGGACAACATCATCTGCAAAAAGCAGTGACCCAATCCTGAGCCCACCAAACCGGACCTCCTCAACATGCTGGCTGCGCCTAGAAATTCTGTCCATAAAAGTTATGAACAGAATCGGTGACAAAGGGCAGCCCTGGCGGAGTCCAACTCTCACTGGAAACGGGTTCGACTTACTGCCGGCAATGCGGACCAAGCTCTGGCACCGATCGTACAGGGACTGAACAGCTCTTATCAGGGGGGCCGGTATCCCATACTCTCAGAGCACCCCCCACAGGATTCCCCGAGGGACACGGTCGAATGCCTTTTCCAAGTCCACAAAACACATGTAGACTGGTTGAGCAAACTCCCATGCACCCTCCAGGTCCCTGCTAAGGGTGTAGAGTTGGTCCACTGTTCCGCGACCAGGACGAAAACCACACTGTTCCTCCTGAATCTGAGGCTCGACTATCCGACGGACCCTCCTCTCCAGGACCCCTAAATAGACTTTTCCAGGGAGGCTGAGGAGTGTGATCCCTCTGTAGTTGGAACACACCCTCCGATCCCCCTTCTTAAAGAGGGGGACCACCACCCCGGTCTGCCAATCCAGAGGCACTGTCCCTGATGTCCATGCGATGTTGCAGAGGCGTGTCAACCAAGACAGCCCTACAACATCCAGAGCCTTTGAGGAATTCCGGGCGTATCTCATCCACCCCCGGGGCCCTGCCACCAAGGAGTTTTTTGACCACCTCGGTGACCTCAGTCCCAGAGATGGGGGAGCCCACCTCCGAGTCCCCAGGCTCTGCTTCCTCATTGGAAGGCATATTAATGGGATTGAGGAGGTCTTCGAAGTACTCCCCCCACCGACCCACAACGTCCCGAGTCGAGGTCAGCAGCGCACCATCCCCACCATATACAGTGTTGACACTGCACTGCTTCCCCTTCCTGAGACGCCGGATGGTGGACCAGAATCTCCTCGAAGCCATCCGAAAGTCGTTCTCCATGGCCTCCCCGAACTCCTCCCACGCCCAAGTTTTTGCCTCAGCAACCACCGAAGCCGCATTCCGCTTGGCCTGCCGGTACCTATCAGCTGCCTCCAGGGTCCCACAGGACAAAAGGGTCCTGTAGGACGCCTTCTTCAGCTTGACGGCATCCCTCACCGCCGGTGTCCACCAATGGGTTCGAGGATTGCCGCCACGACAGGCACTGACCACATTACGGCCACAGCTCCGGTCAGCTGCCTCAACAATAGAGGCACGGAACATGGCCCATTCGGACTCAATGTCCCCCACCTCCCTCGGGACATGGTCGAAGTTCTGCCGGAGGTGGGAGTTGAAGCTACTTCAGACAGGGGGCTCTGCCAGACGTTCCCAGCAGACCCTCACAACACGTTTGGGCCTACCACGCCTGACCGGCATCCTCCCCCACCATCAGAGCCAACTCACCACCAGGTGGTGATCAGTTGACAGCTCCGCCCCTCTCTTCACCCGAGTGTCCAAGACATGTGGCCGCAAGTCCGACGACACAACCACAAAGTCGATCATCGAACTGAGGCCTAGGGTGTCCTGGTGCCAAGTGCACATATGAACAGCCCTATGCTTGAACATGGTGTTCGTTATGGACAATCCGTGACGAGCACAGAAGTCCAATAAGAAAACACCACTCGGGTTCAGATCGGGGGGACCATTCCTCCCAATCACGCCCTTCCAGGTCTCACTGTCATTACCCACGTGAGCATTGAAGTCTCCCAGCAGAACGAGGGAGTCCCCAGAAGGTATGCCCTCTAGCACCCCCTCCAGGGACTCCAAAAAGGGTGGGTACTCCGAACTGCTGTTCGGTGCATACGCACAAACAACAGTTAGGACCCGTCACCCCACCCAAAGGCGAAGGGAGGCTACCCTCTCGTCTACCAGGGTAAACCCCAATGTACAGGCTCCAAGTCAGGGGGCAATAAGTATACCCACACCCGCTCGGCGCCTCTCACCGGGGGCAACTCCAGAGTGGTACAGAGTCCAGCCCCTCTCAAGGAGATTGGTTCCAGAGTCCAAGCTGTGCGTCGAGGTGAGTCCGACTATATCTAGCCGGAACCTCTCGACCTCACGCACTAGCTCAGGCTCCTTCCCCTTCAGAGAGGTGACATTCCACGTCCCAAGAGCCAGCTTCTGTAGCCGAGGATCAGACCGCCAAGGTCCCCGCCTTCGGCCACCACCCAACTCACACTGCACCCGACCTCCTTGGCCCCTCCCATAGGTGGTGAGCCCATGGGAAGGGGGACCCACGTTGCCTCTTCGGGCTGTGCCCGGCCGAGCCCCACAAATATGTTATGTTTTAGCTTATTATGTTTTTATGTTGAGGAAGTTTGGGCTAGGAAAGATCTCCACAAATTAAATACAGAAGACAACACCACTTAGAGCAGCACACAGCCCTGTGTAAATACCTTTGAGATTTCTAGGTCATTGGGTTGGACATAAATGAGAAATACCTAACATTATGATTCCAAGTCACTTGGTGGACTCGGATTATCAATAATAATTCTTCTTCTTCTTCTTTCGGCTGTTCCATAAAAACAATAATATTTTCTCCTGAGGGATCCCATTTATGCTGTTCATTGCATTTCTCCTTTGTTGTGCATATGATGATTTCTATTTATAATAATAATAATAATAATAATAATTCTTTACATTTATATAGCACTTTTCTCACTACTCAAACTGCTCTCCACACAGGGAGGACCCAGGAAGCGAACCCACAGTCTCCTTACTGCAAAGCAGCAGCACTACCACTGTGCCACCTTGCATGTTCTCCCCGTGTCTGCGTGGGTTTCCTCCGGGCGCTCCGGTTTTCTCCCACAGTCCAAAGACATGCAGGTTAGGTGGATTGGCGATTCTAAATTGGCCCTAGTGTGTACTTGGTGTGTGGGTGTGTTTGTGTGTGTCCTGCGGTGGGTTGGCACCCTGCCCGGGACTGGTTCCTGCCTTGTGCCCTGTGTTGGCTGGGATTGGCTCCAGCAGACCCCCGTGATCCTGTGTTCGGATTTAGCGGGTTGGAAAATGGATGGATGCATGGATATTTAATGGAATCAATTAATGAGGACCCACTCCAAACCGGACTTCCCAACCTTGAATTTTATTGATGAATCAAAACAATCGATTCACTGTCACACATGTGTGTCACCCTCCAAGTTCTTCCCAGGTATGTGATATCACCACCTGGGCCAAGAGGAGATGCTTTTCCTCCAAAAGTCCAGAGAAAACATCCAGTCAGAGCAACTGACTCCACCTCTTCTGGTCACTGGGCTATAAAAACATGACCAACCCGGAACGACCAGAGCTCCAAAATTTTTAAAAGGCTGAACAGAAAGCCTGATTAATAGCATCCATCTTATTTTCATGGTGATTGTTTCATTTCCTTTTATGCCATTGTGCCATTTGGAATGAGAAGTAAACGGGGATAGCCTGGTTGGACCCCCAAAAATTCTCTCTCTTTTAAACCTGTTATCCCCTGGGACAACCATATCACTTTAACAGTGCCAAAGAACTGAATGTGTAAAGTCAATTGAAATGCCAACCTCTACAAATGTCCTGTGTTACCTCATGCATGGGCGTACCTGGGGCGTCATGTATAAAATGTGCATAAGTCATTTCTTACGCAAAAGTTAGGATTTATAAAACATGAACTTGGCAAACAAATTGGCAAAATTTCAACCATTCATAAATCTTACGCAGAGATTTTTGGTGTTGGCATATCAGTGACTCCATGCTGCAGTATCATGAAGTGAACAAAAAAATCTCATTTCATTGCGCCTTTCAGTGAAGTGACGGTCACATTCTGATGTTCTTGAGCTATGCATATCACAGTTGACTGACATGTTATCTAGTGTTGGTAACAGCGGCAAATGCAAACGCTTGGTGTCATTTGTCTTAGTGTGTAGCTGATCTGAACAGGGTGTGCAGTGTGTTCCTCGACATGCAGTATATGGAGACACTGGAGTGGTCCTCTGCTCCGTTCTACTCAAGTCTGCTGATGAACCACATCTCGTGATCCCCACCTAGGCGTGGTATCAAATCTCAGCCCAGACTCCTTCCATGTGTAGCTAGAAGATGGTGGAATGAGCCACCCACCTCCATTAGGAATTCTGATTCTCTCAACCCATTTAAGAAACCTTTGATGACTCTCCATAATTTGGTGAACTTATGTCTAATAGATGATGGCTTCCTGTAACTAAGAAAGTGTAATGAGCTTGCATTTTGCCCTGAGCTCTTCACTTCTGAGGGTCTATTTTGTACCCTTGTCTTGTTATATTTGCTCCCAAACATTCCCTCCACTTGTGTTTGCTCAAAGTCGCTTTGGACAAAAGCATCTGCTAAGCTGGAAGCTGGAAACGGAGAGCATTGAGCCTGAGCCAGTTATTCAACCCAGCTGAGCCCCCGTTGAAAATGTGACAAAGACAGGGAGGATGGTCACTTTTTTAAAAGATTCAGTATGAGACAAAGTAATGCAAATGAGACTCAAAGGGGAGGGGCCATATACAGTGCATCCAGAAAGTATTCACAGCGCATCACTTTTTCCACATTTTGTTATGTTACAGCCTTATTCCAAAATGGATTAAATTAATTTTTTTCCTCAAAATTCTGCACACAACACCCCATAATGACAACAGGAAAAAAGTTTACTTGAGGTTTTTGCAAATTTATTAAAAATAAAAAAACTGAGAAATCCCATGTCCATAAGTATTCACAGCCTTTGCTCAATACTTTGTCGATGCTCCTTTGGCAGCAATTCCAGCCTCAAGTCTTGTTGAATATGATGCCACAAGCTTGGCACACCTATCCTTGGCCAGTTTCGCCCATTCCTCTTTGCAGCACCTCTCAAGCTCCATCAGGTTGGATGGGAAGCGTCGGTGCACAGCCATTTTAAGATCTCCCCAGAGATGTTCAATCGGATTCAAGTCTGGGCTCTGGCTGGGCCACTCAAGGACATTCACAGAGTTGACCTTAAGCCACTCCTTTGATATCTTGGCTGTGTGCTTAGGGTCGTTGTCCTGCTGAAAGATGAACCGTCGCCCCAGTCTGAGGTCAAGAGCACTCTGGAGCAGGTTTTCATCCAGGATGTCTCTGTACATTGCTGCAGTCATCTTTCCCTTTATCCTGACTAGTCTCCCAGTTCCTGCCGCTGAAAAACATCCCCACAGCATGATGCTGCCACCACCATGCTTCACTGTAGGGATGGTGCCAAGTTTCCCCCAAATGTGACTCCTGGCATTCACACCAAAGAGTTCAATCTTTGTCTCATCAGACCAGAGAATTTTCTTTCTCATGGTCTGAGAGTCCTTCAGGTGCCTTTTGGCAAACTCCAGGTGGGCTGCCATGTGCCTTTTACTAAGGAGTGGCTTCCGTCTGGCCACTCTACCATACAGGCCTGATTGGTGGATTGCTGCAGAGATGGTTGTCCTTCTGGAAGGTTATCCTCTCTCCACAGAGGACCTCTGCAGCTCTGACAGAGTGACCATCAGGTTCTTGGTCACCTCCCTGACTAAAGCCCTTCTCCCCCATTCAGTCAGTTTAGATGGCCGGCCAGCTCTAGGAAGAGTCCTGGTGGTTTCCAACTTCTTCCACTTACGGATGATGGAGGCCACTGTGGTCATTGGGACCTTCAAAGCAGCAGAAATTTTTCTGTAACCTTCCCCAGATTTGTGCCTTCAGACAATCCTGTCTCGGAGGTCTACAGACAATTCCTTTAACTTCATGCTTGGTTTGTGCTCTGACATGAACTGTCAACTGTGGGACCTTATATAGACAGGTGTGTGCCTTTCCAAATCATGTCCAGTCAACTGAATTTACCACAGGTGGACTCCAATGAAGCTGCAGAAACATCTCAAGGATGATCAGGGGAAACAGGATGCACCTGAGCTCAATTCTGAGCTTCATGGCAAAGGCTGTGAATACTTATGTACATGTGCTTTCTCAGTTTTTTTATTTTTAATAAATTTGCAAAAACCTCACATAAACTTTTTTCACGTTGTCATTATGGGGTGTTGTGTGTAGAATTCTGAGGAAAAAAATGAATTGAATCCATTTTGGAATAAGGCTGTAACATAACAAAATGTGGAAAATGTGATGCGCTGTGAATACTTTCTGGATGCACTGTAAGCTGGATGGGACTGAGGAAGATCTGCCCATCACGAGATAAGCTCCACCTCCTTGACACAGCCTGGCCACCGTAGGCATTGGATGGGGTGGATGAGGGGGGTGTGTGTGCCCCTTGGCCACTCCACTTTCCAGAAGACAGAGCAGCCTCAGCCACACAAACACACCACACTCACTCCTCCAAATGTCAGCGATGTGTTTTCCCAAAGTTTTATGGCCTACATTCTTTAGCCGATTTGTTTCTGAAAGTGGGCGCTTTAGGTAAACCGAGACAATTGCGTGCCTTGCCCTGTATAAACAGCACTTAAAAATAATAATTATTAGTACATTTATAATAATAATAATAAACAAGCTGGAGGGAAAAAAATATTTGAAATTTAGAAACTGAAAGGCGAAAGTAAATAGTCGTATTTCAGCCAAGACGCCAGATTGCAGGAGTTCAAAGGACAGGGAGTGAGGATGTCGGAGTGTTTGCATGAGGCCAGTTGATGTGAGAGGAGTGGGACTGCGTATTTGATGCCTCTTTACTGGAAAGCATTTTTATGTTGAAGAATCCGCATTAAGCAATGCTTTGAAATATAGGTGGTCGGGTCGGTGGGTGGGGGCAGTCGTACAACTGTCAACCTGCAGCCAGGATGAGGTATTTCCTCGAATTTAATCACTGGAGATCGATGTCCTCGTACTTCATGACAAGATTTCAGGAAACGCATGTTTTCCGAGAAAGTGAAAGCAGGCTCTTTGAGTGATGAGTCTTTTGTTGTCCCTTTAAACCAGAAAGCCTCCTGATTGTTCTGAGGAGGCCTGTGTAGATGAGGTTCAACACCAGTGTGGCTTGGCTTTGCTTCCCTTTCATTGACCCTCCCACATGTGGTTTCCATAATAATTCTCTAAAATCAGCTCCTGTACCACCAGAGTGAGAGTGTGGTTTGCTTTGTTTCCGGTGGGGTTGCCCTTTGTTACCAAGCCTGTTCATAATTTTTTATGGACAGAACTTCCTAGGGACAGCTAAAGGGTGGACCTCGGGTTTGCTGATGATGCGGTCCTGTTGACTTCCTCAGGTTGCACAGTGTGGCAGTTTGTGGACAAAGTGTGAAGCAGTCGGGATGAGGGTCAGCACCTCCAAGTCTGAGGTCATAGTTCTTAGCCAGCAAAGGGTGGAGTGCCCTCTCCAGGTTGAGGAGGATGAGGTGTCACCTCAAGCGGATGAGTACCTTCTGATCTTGTCCACAAGTGAAGTAAGAAGGGGCTGACAGCTCAACAGGCCGATCGGAATGACGTCGGCATTGATGTGGACATTGAACGGGTCAGCTGTGGTGAAGAGAGACTTTGTCCAAAAAGGCAAAGCTCTTGATATACTGGTCAATCTATATTCCTACTCTCACCTATAGCCACGGGCTTTCGATAGTGAGTGAAAGAACTCAATTGCAGATCCTTCCTTCACAGGGAGTGTGAAGGGACGGGGTGGAGAAGCACAGACATTCAGGAGGAGCTGCAGCCGCTCCACATCGAAAGGAGTCAGTGGAGGTCATTCTGGCACCTGATTCCCTGGTGAGATGTTTTTGGCATGTCTAACCAGGGGAAGACCTCAGGGAAGACCTGAGACATACTGTAGAGATCATATGTCCTAGCCGGTCTAGGAACCTCCAGAGGAGTTAGAGGAGGTGGACATCTGGTCATCTTTGCTTAGTCTGCTGTAATAACCCAGACCCAGACAGCTGGTGGAAAATGGATGGACAGAAGGATGAAGGAATGGATTCTTTTAAACATTGGGCTCCTCAACATTAGGTCAGGTGTATAGAGAGCATTACAGGCCTCAATGAGAAGTGTGTTTGGGGGCTCATCTAAAACACAAGAGAATAATGTCATCACACACTCCAGCCAAAGTCGCATTACTTGACATTACTAGGGTATGTCATAGGGTATGTCAGAGTATAATAATAATATTAGTAATAATAGGAAGAAGAAGAAAAATTATAAGCATCATTTAAAAGGTAAAACTATGAATACAGACATGTGGGACATCATGCATTTAAATTGACCTACATGATAGGCAATATTTAAAGTGTTTGGGTATGGGAAAGGCGCTATATAAATAAAACGTATTGTAATTAGCATTAGTTATCTTTCCTTTTGCTCCTAGACTTATGGGTCACTGCTTCCATTTGATGGACCTACATGTTGGAAGAGATTGAAACTTTTTGCCACAGCAAATATGCTATATAAGTAAAATGCATTATTATTATTATTAAAATTAGTAGTAGTAGTAGTTATGCTGCCTTATGATTCCTGATCTATGGGACACCCTGTTTTTTTGAAGGAACTTCAAATTGGATGAACATGTCAGTATGTTGGCATGGTAAATGTGCAATAAAGGTAAAATGTATTATTATTATTATTTATTATTACTAGGGGGCTCTGCCCCCTGCTTGCTTCGCTCGCCTACCCCCGGGTTTGGTTACCTAGATATACAATTTAATGAGATTGTTATTTTCATGGGAATTATTACATACAGTGCGTCCGGAAAGTATTCACAGCGCATCACTTTTTCCACATTTTGTTATGTTACAGCCTTATTCCAAAATGGATTCAATTCATTTTTTTTTCTCAGAATTCTACACACAACACCCCATAATGACAACGTGAAAAAAGCTTACTTGAGGTTTTGTGCAAATTTATTAAAAATAAAAAAACTGAGAAATCACATGCACATAAGTATTCACATCCTTTGCTCAATCTTTGTCTCATCAGACCAGAGAATTTTCTTTCTCATGGTCTGAGAGTCCTTCAGGTGCCTTTTGGCAAACTCCAGGCGGCCTGCCATGTGCCTTTTACTAAGGAGTGGCTTCCGTCTGGCCACTCTACCATACAGGCCTGATTGGTGGATTGCTGCAGAGATGGTTGTCCATCTAGAAGGTTCTCCTCTCTCCACAGAGGACCTCTGGAGCTCTGACAGAGTGACCATCGGGTTCTTGGTCACCTCCCTGACTAAGGCCCTGCTCCCCCGATTGCTCAGTTTAGATGGCCGACCAGTTGTAGGAAGAGTCCTGGTGGTTTCAAACTTCTTCCACTTACGGATGATGGAGGCCACTGTGCTCATTGGGACCTTCAAAGCAGCAGAAATTTTTCTGTAACCTTCCCCAGATTTGTGCCTCGAGACAATCCTGTCTCGGAGGTCTACAGACAATTCCTTTGACTTCATGCTTGGTTTGTGCTCTGACATGAACTGTCAACTGTGGGACCTTCTATAGACAGGTGTGTGCCTTTCCAAATCAGGTCCAGTCAACTGAATTTACCACAGGTGGACTCCAATGAAGCTGCAGAAACATCTCAAGGATGATCAGAGGAAACAGGATGCACCTGAGCTCAATTTTGAGCTTCACGGCAAAGGCTGTGAATACTTATGGACATGTGCTTTCTCAATTTTCTTATTTTTAATAAATTTGCAAAAATCTCAAGGAAAAAAATGAAATTTAATCCATGTTGGAATAAGGCTGTAACATAACAAAATGTGGAAAAAGTGATGCACTGGGAATACTTTCCGGATGCACTGTATACATTATTTTCACTTTTACTTTTAAACTTTAGTAAAAGCAATATTTGGAATTAACTTTTCTTCAAGATTGCATTGAATTTTCATTCCGTGTTTGGACTTACATCGTGACAATGCAACGTATAACTGCCTGTGAGTGACTATCATTTCTTTCTCTCTAATAAATAAAACGACTTTTTCAAATGTTTGTCCATGCTCTTTCTTCTTCGCTTAGTCATTGACGTGTCATCTTGAATGTATACAATTATAAAATTTAGGAGAGCTGAGAGCGCAGGAAGTGTGTTTGATAAAAGCATTCACATGACTGAGAGGTCAGATGACCGTGGCCTTGTTTGAAAATAGTTGTAAGTGTAGCGTGACTTGAAAGAATCCATCCATCCATCCATCCATTGTCCAACCCGCTGAATCCAAACACAGGGTCACGGGGGTCTGCTGGAGCCAATCCCAGCCAACACAGGGCAGGAACCAATCCCGGGCAGGGTGCCAACCCACCGCAGGACACACACAAACACCAAGCACACACTAGGGCCAATTTAGAATCGCCAATCCACCTAACCAGCATGTCTTTGGACTGTGGGAGGAAACCGGAGTGCCCGGAGGACACCCATGCAGACACGGGGAGAACATGCAAACTCCATGCAGAGAGGACCCGGGAAGCGAACCCAGGTCTCCTAACTGCGAGGCAGCAGCACTACCACTGCGCCACCGTGCCACCCTGAATGTGAATTTCCCATTGGGATTAATAAAGTATCTATCTATCTATCTATCTATCTATCTATCTATCTATCTATCTATCTATCTATCTATCTATCTATCTATCTATCTATCTATCTATCTATCTATCTATCTATCTATCTATCTATCTATCTCTATCTGAAAGAATCTCATGTTAAAATTCTACGTCTCAAGGGACTTCATACCGCGCCAACGTTTTAGGAATCTTTTAATTCTCGCTGTCAACATGAATTAGACGATCTACAAGTCTCTGACTTAAAGTTTAAATCTGAACAATATATTCGATCTTTTTTCGCTTTTCCATTATTTCACCGAGTAATAATTTCCGTTTGTTTGCGCTAATACGATCTTTACTATCATTTTTTTGAGACTTTCAAATTTTCGTACTTCCATTATCTCTAACCTGCTCTGTATGTGTATCGCGCCAACATTCTTGAATTCTTTATGACGTTTTACTTTGTCATCTACTCTTTGTCTTTTATTTCCGGCCCCAGGCTGTGGCTAAATCTCTTGGCACAAAGACTCGTCTCGCGGGACATGAAAGTGTCTCTTTGAGAAAATCACATCTCGTCTCCTTCCAAGATTTTTTTTATAATAGAGAGGTTATCCATCCATCCATTATCCAACCCCCTATATCCTAACTACAGGGCCACGGGGATCTGCTGGAGCCAATCCCAGCGAACACAGGGCACAAGGCAGGAAACAAACCCTGGGCAGGGCGCCAGTCCACCGCTACAGAGATTATTATTATTATTATTATTACCAATTAATTGGATATTGCAGCTCTTTTTCGGCTGGTATTTAAACTATGCACATTCAAGATTGCTCTTGAGAGAAAGTAAAGCTGAAGGACTCAGGTACTTCAGGATTATGGTCATTTCAGGGTTGGGGGCAGCTGGTCAATGCCAGTTCAAAAGGAAAATGTCTGGTATTAATTATTGCACAAGGTGGTCGGTGCCTGTCGTGGCGGCAATCCCCGAACCCGCTGGTGGACACCGGCGGTGAGGGATGCCGTCAAGCTGAAGAAGGAGTCCTACCGGTCCCTTTTGTCCTGTGGGACTCTGGAGGCAGCTGATAGGTACCGGCAGACCAATGCGGCTTTGGTGGTTGCTGAGGCAAAAACTCGGGCGTGGGAGGAGTTTGGGGAGGCCATGGAGAACGACTTTCGGACGGCTTCGAGGAGATTCTGGTCCACCGTCCGGCGTCTCAGGAGGGGGAAGCAGTGCAGTGTCAACACTGTTTATGGTGGGGATGGTGCGCTGCTGACCTCGACTCGGGACGTTGTGGGTCAGTGGGGGGAGTACTACTTCGAAGACCTCCTCAATCCCATTAACATGCCTTCCAATGAGGAAGCAGAGCCTGGGGACTCAGAGGTGGACTCCCCCATCTCTGAGACTGAGGTCACCAAGGTGGTCAAAAAACTCCTTGGTGGCAGGGCCCCGGGGGTGGATGAGATACGCCCGGAGTTCCTCAAGGCTCTGGATGTTGTAGGACTGTCTTGATTGACATGTCTCTGCAACATCGCATGAACATCAGGGACAGTGCCTCTGGATTGGCAAACCGGGGTGGTGGTCCCCCTCTTTAAGAAGGGGGATCGGAGGGTGTGTTCCAACTACAGAGGGATCACACTCCTCAGCCTCCCTGGAAAAGTCTATTCAGGGGTCCTGGAGAGGAGGGTCCGTCGGATAGTCGAGCCTCGGATTCAGGAGGAACAGTGTGGTTTTCGTCCTGGTCGTGGAACAGTGGACCAGCTCTATACCCTTAGCAGGGTCCTGGAGGGTGCATGGGAGTTTGCCCAACCAGTCTACATGTGTTTTGTGGACTTGGAAAAGGCATTCGACCGTGTCCCTCGGGGAATCCTGTGGGGGGTACTCCGAGAGTATGGGGTACCGGCCCCCCTGATAAGGGCTGTTCGGTCCCTGTACGATCGGTGCCAGAGCTTGGACCGCATTGCCGGCAGTAAGTCGAACCCGTTTCCAGTGAGAGTTGGACTCCGCCAGGGCTGCCCTTTGTCACCGATTCTGTTCATAACTTTTATGGACAGAATTTCTAGGCGCAGCCAGGGCATTGAGGGGGTCCGGTTTGGTGGGCTCAGGATTGGGTCACTGCTTTTTCCAGATGATGTTGTCCTGTTTGCTTCATCAGGCCGTGATCTTCAGCTCTCTCTGGATCGGTTTGCAGCCGAGTGTGAAGCGGCTGGGATGAGAATCAGCACCTCCAAATCCGAGACCATGGTCCTCAGCCGGAAGAGGGTGGAGTGCCCTCTCAGGGTTGGTAGCGAGATCCTGCCCCAAGTGGAGGAGTTCAAGTATCTCGGGGTCTTGTTCACGAGTGAGGGAAGAATGGAGCATGAGATCGACAGGCGGATCGGTGCGGCATCCGCAGTAATGCGGGCTCTGCATCGGTCTGTCGTGGTGACAAAGGAGCTGAGCCGCAAGGCGAAGCTCTCAATTTACCAGTCGATCTATGTTCCTACCCTCACCTATGGTCATGAGCTATGGGTAGTGACCGAAAGAACGAGATCGCGAATACAAGCGGCTGAAATGATTTTCCTCCGCAGGGTGTCTGGGCTTTCCCTTAAAGATAGGGTGAGAAGCTCAGTCATCCGGGAGGGGCTCAGAGTAGAGCCGCTGCTCCTCCGCATCGAGAGGAGTCAGATGAGGTGGCTCGGGCATCTGATCAGGATTCCTCCTGGACGCCTCCCTGGTGAGGTGTTCCAGGCACGTCTAACCGGGAGGAGGCCCCGGGGAAGACCCAGGACACGCTGGAGGGACTATATCTCTCGACTGGCCTGGGAACGCCTCAATTGGGCGCAGTGAATAAAGGCGCACGTAAATAAAGGCGAGCTTCAAAAGGGCGACCTCAATTGAGCGAATGTTTTAATATTCTGGCTTTTGCCTTTTTATACGTTCAGTTATTGCCTTTATCTAATACATTTTCTGTAATAATTTTGTTGCGTTTGCCTTTATTCGCTGCTCCCAATTGAGGTCGCACTTTTGAAGCTCGCCTTTTTGTGCGCGCCCTTATTGAATAGAACCGCCGGAACTTGATGGAGGAGCACCTGGAGCACTTCCGGGTGCAGGATAATAGAGGCCACGTCAGTCCAACAAGCGAGCTGGAGTCGGGTAGAAGAGGACGGAGCTTGCGAGAGAGGAGTAGAGGCGGCAGAAGGAGAGAAAGAGAGGACACTGAGTCTTTACTGGTGACTGGTGCAAGAACAAAATAAATGTGTCTGTTCTGGATATTGTTGGTCTGTGTGTCTGCCTGTAGCTGGGCTAATCTTCTACACTATTTATTTATTTGTTCTTTATTTCACTTTATACAATTTCTTGTATTAGGAATTTGTTAGTTTTTGCATACCCCTTGGGGTCAGAGCACAGGGTCAGCCATTGTGCAGCACCCCTGGAGCAATTACAGGTTAAGGGCCTTGCTCAAGGGCCCAGCAGAGTAGGATCTCTTTTGGCAGTGACAGGGATTCGAACCGGCAACCATCTGGATACCAACACAGATCCTGAGCCTCAGAGCCACCACTCCGCCCCATTTGGACATTCCTTGTGCGATTCTGGGCTATTCAAGAAATAAATTGCTTGTTAGTTATTTAGTTTTCATTATCATTCCAGGCCTTAGATGCACCTGCATGTTGGAAACATTTAAGAATGCAAACTGTGCCAATGGTGCTGTATAACTATCCATCCATCCATCCATTATCCAACCCGCTATATCCTAACTAGAGGGTCACGGGGGTCTGCTGGAGCCAATCCCAGCCAACACCGGGCGCAAGGCAGGAAATAAACCCCGGGCAGGGTGCCAGCCCACCACAGGCTGTATAACTAACATACATTCATTTTGGCATTATTGTTGTTATTAATATTTTTATAGTTATTGTTTGTTGTTGGTTGTGATTGTTCATTTTTTTTTACCTGTGACTTCGGACATATGAGATAACCTGTAATTTGGTGGACCAATATATTGGAAAATATTTAAGCGTTTTGGGCATGAGAAAGGTGCTATACATAAGTAAAATTATTAGTCAGTCAGTCATTACCCAACCCACTATATCATGGTCTACTGGAGCCAATGCCAGCCAGCACAGGGCAGGAACCAATCCTGGGACAGGGCACCAGCCCGCACACACTAGGGACAATTTAGGACTGCCAATGCACTTAACCTGCATGTCTTTGGACTGTGGGAGGAAACCCACGCAGACACGGGGAGAACATGCAAACTTCATGCAGGGAGGACCCGGGAAGTGAACCCAGGTCTCCTTACTGCGAGGTAGCAGCACTACCACTGCACCACCCCTAAAATGATGATGATGATGATGATGATGATGATGATGATGATGATGATGAAAACAATTGTAGCAATCATTTAAAAATCGCACAACAGTCATCCAGTCCAGGTTTTTTTTTTTTCTCCTGCCTGGCGCCTGATGCTGCTTGGCTTCTCCTGTTGCCAGTTTCGGAAAAACAGCTAATAAAATGGATCAGATGATAAAACATCACAGAAGCAATCACTCAGGGTAATCCTAACGCCCACCAGTACACAAGCAATGTGCAATCTGAACACCACATATCAGCGGTCACTCCGATCTCGAGGGAGTTACATGGCAGTTCTTTACTTCAGGGTCAGGTCAGGAGGATCCAAACTAAAGTTACGCAAAGAGCACGACGCGTGACGTACGCGGTCAGCTGGATGAGGCGCTTTATAATAATAATTAATAATAATAATTCTTTACATTTATATAGCGCTTTTCTTACTACTCAAAGTGCTCTCCACGTGTAGCAGTACTGATACAGTTTGACTGCCATATCACGTCCTCGTTATAGTGATGCTCCGTCAGTTCGTCCCGTCCCGACTGTGAGCGTTCCGTTTGCTGACAGCCGCCTCCGCCATTTCCCCAGTGCCCGCTGCATGCCGCCCACTCCTCGCTCGTTTCTTTCTTTTTTCTCTCAGCTTTCCTCGTCCTGTTTACACCTCGCCGAGTGTTTATTCGTCTCGATCCCCACTTGTCCAGGACGTCTCAGTGAGCGAGACGCCGCGCTACGGCTGCAGATGTTGACATTCGAGCGGAGCGCCGCTTATGAATCAGACGATGTTTGACTTCTTCTGACAAGGTGCTAATCCCGCGCGGGCGAGAAGGTGCCGCGGTATGAAGACAGACTCGCTATCGTGGGCACGGGGGCGGGACTGCAGTCGGGGGGATTGTGAAACCGACCCTGATTTATAGACAGAGAATGAAAGTCCCACAGAGTGCATTCTGAAGTGCCGCTCTCGAGGCCAGTGAGGTGAGGTGACGTCTACTGACATGACACTCTCACTACCTGGGCCACTTTTTCTTTTTTTTGTCGTGTGACTGGGAGAAGTGCACAATACACTAATTGAGAAGATCATGCGAGGTGTGTCGTGAAGTGATACCGGAGGTGAGAGGAGTATGTGTATGTACTGTAAATTATATCCACATACACTTTAACTTAGCACGATTACATTTGGACCAGTTGCACAGGGAAGGATGGGGCCTGGCTGGGCCAACACACACCCTGATTGGCCGTAGGCCCAGCCAATCGGTTCATTGTATTTGAAATTTTCCATTACATTTTGTAACTGATTGGGTATTTATTATTATTTTATCTTTCCTTCGGTTTCAAAGTGGTATGTCAAATCCCATTGGTTTACTGAATTTTCTTTAATTTAATATTTTTTGCTGCTGGAGTATGTGAATTTCCCCCTGGGATTAATAAAGTATCTATCTATCTATCTATCTATCTATCTATCTATCTATCTATCTATCTATCTATCTATCTATCTATCTATCTATCTATCTATCTATCTATCTATCTATCTATCTATCTATCTATCTATCTATCTATCACTTTGTATGTGCAACCTGATTGGTAATGGTCATTACAGAGTTAGTGCAACAGGGTTAATCTGGTATTCCGTGTTATATTTGCAAATTGGTGTTTTTTTTTTTTTGCATGTCCCCAAAATTGTTATACTACTTTTATGTAATATATACATAATGTTAGGTAGGAACCAATCATTGGGAGAGCATGTGTTGCAGGCTCTTGATTGGGGTGCATTTATGGGTACACTGAAAAAAGTATAACCTCCATTCAACTTAAAATAATTAAGGCAGTGATTCACACTTAATATTTTCAATCTGAACCAATATAATTCTTTTTATCTTATTGAACCCACAATTTTCAAGTTGAGGCAAATCATTTAGAGTTGATTGGGTGCAATTCACTTGTTTTATACCGAAGTGAATCTATTTTTTAAGTTGTTACAATTTAAAATAGTTTATTGGTCGTAACCTGTTTTATGCTATTGGAGATATTATGAACATAACACATTCCAGTGCTGTACTGTTTATATTTATTTAAAACGCTAGTGCAAATACATAAGCATTTTGCAGTGTAAATCTGAGATATACAACAAAAAATTATTAAATGTTTCTACAGTTTTCTTGAAAGTATGCTTTATTACGAGTTCTTATGCAGTTGAGAAACAGGGTTACTTACCAAAAATCCTCGGTTATAAAAGTCTGCTGCTGAAAATGACCAGACCTGTATAGTCACGTCCACTCCACTCAGGAAAGTGGTCTTCTTTTTTGGCAGCTGGAAAGCCAGCACGCTGGCAAGTTCAACCGGAAGAATATACAAAGGGCCCCTCGCACACAGCACACGGACACCCTAAAATATTAGGTTAACTGAAATAGGATTTTTATGTTTATTCCTTCCAACATAACTTACGTTGGTAGAAACATTTTTTATTTACTTTGATTGAGATCTGAAACCAAATATTTCACACTACAACACTAAATGACTAATCTTAAGTTGTTTGAAAGAGAAAATTTACGTTGAATGAACAACATCAATGTTATACTTTTTTCAGTGTACTCATGTCCTGTCAATCATGGAGAATCCACCGCATCCACTGAACAGGATCATCTCCAGACAGAGGAGCAGCTTCAGCGACAGACTGAGGAGATCATTCACCCCCCACACTATGCGACTCTTCAATTCCACCCAGGGGGTTAAACGTTAACATTATACAAAGATATTGTCTGTTATCTCTGCACTTTTATCACTCTATAATTTAATATTGTGTTTTATCAATATGCTGCTGCTGGAGTATGTGAATTTTCCCTTTTTGATTAATAAAGTATCTATCTATCTATCTATCTATCTATCTATCTATCTATCTATCTATCTATCTATCTATCTATCTATCTATCTATCTATCTAACTGTATAATGCCTTTCACATCTATCTATCTATCTATCTATCTATCTATCTATCTATCTATCTATCTATCTATCTATCTATCTATCTATTATATAGTGCCTTTCATCTGTCTATCTATCTATCTATCTATCTATCTATCTATCTATCTATCTATCTATCTATCTATCTATCTATCTATCTATCTATTATATAGTGCCTTTCATCTATCTATCTATCTATCTATCTATCTATCTATCTATCTATCTATCTATCTATCTATCTATCTATCTATCTATCTATCTATCTATTATATAGTGCCTTTCATCTATCTATCTATCTATCTATCTATCTATCTATCTATCTATCTATCTATCTATCTATCTATCTATCTATCTATCTATCTATCTATCTATCTAAAAAACCTCATCAGAATTGGGTGATGTTAAGAGTGGTGTCCAGCAGGGATCAGTGCTGTGTCCAATGCTGTTTTTAATTTATATAAATGAGTTGGATATGGGCGGCGCGGTGGTGCAGTGGTAGCGCTGCTTCCTCGCAGTTAGGAGACCCGGGTTCACTTCCCGGGTCCTCCCTGTGTGGAGTTTGCATGTTCTCCCCGTGTCTGCATGGGTTTCTTCCGAGTGCTCCGGTTTTCTCCCACAGTCCAAAGACATGCAGGTTAGGTGCATTGAGGACTCTCAATGGTGCTGTGTGTGTGTGTCCTGCGGTGGGTTGGCGCCCTGCCCGGGATTGATTCCTGTGTTGGCTCCCGTGACCCTATATTCGGATTCAGCAGGTTGGAAAATGGATGGTCGGATTATTATTTTATTTTTATTCTTTGTTTTTATTGTTTCCCCTCTCTTTTAGAAAAAGTTCAATAGAAGCCCCCCAGAAAATCTTGTAAGAGCCTTGTTTTATGTTACAGTTCCTTTCTTTTATTTCCTTTTGCTCTCTCAGGTATTGCTGTTTGTTCATATAGTCTGATAGTATATATTGGTTGTAGTTAGCTCTCTATGTAAAACATTATGTTACTTTTCTTTAATATTTTTGTAAAACTTAAACAATTTTAATGTCTATTTACCAATTTATTTTGTGTTAAGGCTATATCAGCAGGTGCAAATTTGACTTGCTAGAGAAAAAGTTGAATAGATTGAATAGGTTGAATAAATTTTGCAAGACCCTCATTTTATGCTACAATTTCTTTCTCTAACCCTCGCCCCCCCCCCCAATGCACTCTAAAGGAGTCACCAGCCATGAATCTCACCGCACGTCACTGCATCAAGACATCCTTTCCTGTTTCGAGAGAAGATTTATGACATGGCAATACAAAACAAAATATCAAGGTTTTTCAAAAAACCTCGTTTAGCTAAATGGAAGTAATATCTAGGATGCAGAACACACATTCACAGAAACAGTTCCCTGAGCCGGGACATTGGATTGTCACTCAACTGCAATGTTTTTAACGTAATAATATTTATATAGCGCCTTTCTCATGCTCAAGGTATGAGGAAAATGTGCAAATGGCATGAACACGGAGAAAAAGGCCAAACAAATGTATTTCCTCGCTGTGATTAGTCACACTGCAGTGCCGTCCAGATTTCTTTTTTTTTTTCTGCCGACTAGACGGCCATTTACAGGGATGTCTTCTCTGCATTCAGATGTACTGCCTTCGGTCACGGCTGTGACACAATTGTGGTTGCCGACTTGACGGCTTTTGTCTATTAAACCGCAGTGTAGCGCTTGCCGCTATGCCCGTGATTGTTCCTGCTTATATGTTTTTTGGTACTTGTGTACTAAACGGACGGCAGTTCCTACCCACTTTAGTGTTGGGCTCCGTGAGGGAGGCGCCCCGGTTGCTTAATTTTTGGAGTTTAAATTATTACACTGACCTAACCCAACCACAAATACTGACCTTAAAGTTAGTGGGGGTGGAGCATAGTTGCCTATAGGTGTCTAATGTTAATGTCTCCTTTGAGTACCTAATGATAAAAAAAACGAAAATACCATTTGCGCCACGATAATAGAAAAGGGTACTAGCCATCTGTGCCATCCGTTTAGTACACAAGTACCCATTTTTTATTTTAATAGCGACATTTAAGTTACAGCGAAACAGGTGAGTGTTTCTCAGCCTTTGGTCGGCTTGCGCAGCTTTTTATATACGCGTGCGCACGAACTGCGGAGTTTAAAAGCTGACGGCTGATTGACGAGTTTATTTTGACTGTATGGGGGTAGTAAAAGCTTCAGGAAGGTTCGATTTTGTTGAATGTTTGTTTAATGTTCATATAGTTTGATTTATTTAGTATGCTATACTTATTAAATATGTGTTTATTGGTTAAAGGTCTCTGTACTGTGTCTATAGGAGGGGAAAATTGGGGTCAGATTTACCCTTGACAGGTAGTTGAGCGTGGATGACGAGTTCGGATAGGTTGGGAGCATGCGCAATTGTGCACCAACCACACGACGAGCCACCCGTATTGGGACCTGAGTGCAGATGGTGACACATCCGCGCCACACTGCAACAGTGTGAAATAATAATAATAATAATAATAACAAAATTTGTGAATTTCCCATTGGGATTAATAAAGTATCTATCTATCTATCTATCTATCTATCTATCTATCTATCTATCTATCTATCTAATACATTTTATTTATACAATGCGCCTTTCAGAGAACTCAAGGACACCGAACAAACAACAAATAAATAAATAAAAGACTTAAAAATCAACTTAAAACGTCAGAAAATCTAAAAATTAAAACCAAACAAAACGACTGTAATCATAAAGAAAAAGAAAAAGCCACTTTGAACAGATGCATTTTAAGTTTACATTTGAAGAATGAATATGATTTGAGGGCGACACGGTGGCGCAGTGGGTAGCGCTGCTGCCTCGCAATTGGGGGACCTGGGGACTTGGGTTCGCTTCCCGGGTCCTCCCTGCGTGGAGTTTGCATGTTCTCCCCGTGTCTGCGTGGGTTTCCTCCGGGCGCTCCGGTTTCCTCCCACAGTCCAAAGACATGCAGGTTAGGTGGATTGGTGATTCTAAATTGGCCCTAGTGTATGCTTGGTGTGTTTGTGTGTGCCCTGTGGTGGGTTGGCACCCTGCCCGGGATTGGTTCCTGCCTTGTGCCCTGTGTTGGCTGGGATTGGCTCCAGCAGACCCCCGTGACCCTGTGTTCGGATTCAGCGGGTTGGAAAATGGATGGATGGATGGATAGATATGATTTGATGTTTCTGAGCTCGGTAGGTAATGAATTCCAGAGCTTGGGAGCAGAACGGCTGAATGCTCCGCTCCCCATGGGCGAGAGGGGTGGTCAGATAGATGGAGGAAGAGGATCTAAGGTTACGGGAGGGAAAGGTAACATGAAGAAGGTCAGACAGATATGGAGGGGCAAGGTTATGAATGGCCTTAAATGTTGATAGCAGAATCTTAAAATCAGTTCGAAACTTAATCGGAAGCCAATGAAGCTGCTGCAAGACCGGAGTAATATGGTGAATAGATGAGGTTCTAGTAATGATGCGTGCTGCAGAATTCTGGACTAACTGAAGCTTATAAAGAGATTTATTAGGGAGACCAGCATATGACAGGGTGCCTCGAGAGGAGCTGTGGTATTGTATGAGGAAGTCGGGAGTGGCAGAGTGTACAGGATATGTACGAGGGAAGTGTGACTGTGGTGAGGTCTGTGGTAGGAGTGACAGAAATGGGATTACATCAGGGATCGGCTCTGAGCCCTTTCTTTTTTGCAGTGGTGATGGACAGGTTGACAGACGAGATTAGACAGGAGTCCCCATGGACTATGATGTTTGCTGATGACAATGAGATCTGTACCGATAGTAGGGAGCAGGTTGAGGAGACCCTGGAGAGGTGGAGATATGAGAGGAGAGGAATGAAGATCAGTTGGAACAAGACAGAATACATGTGTGTGAATGAGAGGGAGGTCAGTGGAATGGTGAGGATGCACCGAGTAGAGCTGGCGAAGGTGGATGAGTTTAAATACTTGGGATCAACAGAACAGAGTAATGGGGATTGTGGAAGAGAAGTGAAGAAGAGAGTGCAGGCAGGGTGGAATGGGTGGAGAAGAGTGTCAGGAGTGATTTGTGACAGATGGGTATCAGCAAGAGTGAAAGGGAAGGTCTACAGGACGGTAATGAGACCAGCTATGTTATATGGGCTGAAGACGGTGGCACAGGAGACAGAGCTGGAGGTGGCACAGTTAAAGATGCTAAGGTTTGCATTGGGTGTGACGAGGATGGACAGGATTAGAAATGAGGACATTAGAGGGTCAGCTCAAGTTGGACGATTGGGAGACAAAGTCAGAGAGGCGAGATTGTGTTGGTTTGGACATGTGCAGAGGAGAGATGCTGGGTATATTGGGAGAAGGGTGCTAAGGATAGAGCTGCAAGGGAAGAGGAAAAGAGGAAGGCCTAAGAGAAGGTTTATGGATGTGGTGAGAGAGGACATGCAGGTGATGGGTGTAACAGACCAAGATGCAGAGGACAGAAAGATATGGAAGAAGATGATCCGCTGTGGCAACCCCTAACAGGAGCAGCCGATAGAAGAAGAAGAAGATAACATTGCTTTAATGTCAATTTTATGCTTTTGAATTTTGGAACAACTCGACTCTCTTTTTTATTTCCACAGACTTACCTGAATAAGTACAACAAGAAGGTGGTCTCCAGCAACACTACACCCCCGGTAGATGGACTCTCCAATTGTCCTTTTTTTCCTGCATTAAAGTAGAATGAGGAAGGCATTTTTATCTCATATGGACGCCATGAATGGAAGCTTGAAGCAAAGTCATCTTTGACAGTATAAATGAACTTTGGGCTTATTTGTATTTAAATTCTTTCTTAAGACTGACTAGTGTTGTATTCTGTTATTTTAACATTCAGTATTTTATAGTGGATAATCAGTAGGATAGATAGATAGATAGATAGATAGATAGATAGATAGATAGATAGATAGATAGATAGATAGATAGATAGATAGATAGATAGATAGATAGATAGATAGATAGATAGATAGATAGATAGATAGATAGATAGATAGATAGATAGATAGATACTTTATTAATCCCAATGGGAAATTCACAAAGAGTCCCTTCTGACATTTACGTGATTCAAAGTGGCAAGTGGCGCAGATCCCCAGCCTCAGAGCCACTACTCTGCCCTATTAGAGAGTTAAGAGAACCTTAAATTGTGAATTTGAGTGTTTTCAACAAACACCAAGCCATAGTTTCTTATTTTGAGAGATTATTTCTGATATGGCAAAACAAACAGAAATATCAGGGTCTTTCAAAAAGCCTCATTTAGCTAACTAGAATAAATATCCGGGATGCAGAACACAAATTAACAGAAAAAGTGGAAACAAGGACAGCAAAAATGGTGATCTCTTTTGGAGGTGCTTGACATTTCCCCTGTGGACATTTTCTCCAATGTTAATGCTTTGTTGTGAGTAAAAGGTCACACTTCCAAGTAGAATTTCTCATCCATAAATCAGATCAGCTTGACTATCTTATCATTTGAACACAGTCTTGCTGAAAATCCAGATCAAGACGTAATCATCGACCAGTTCCATCTAAAGCCCCAATGCCTCCATCTGGCACAACTCTTTACAGGACGAGTAGGGACTGATTTTGTGTTTGTGTGTCCGCCATGGCACCAGAACGTTTGATTGCCTTGATCATTTTTGCTCAACTTATGTATGCTCCTAATAGTTAAGTTATGTGAATGTACCAGTCATTTTTCAAAAGTGTCCTTATAGAAGAAGAAGAAGAGGTTGGGAGTAGGCACCGATATGGCGCATTGCTGCAGCCACCACATGACAAACCACCTCAGGATCCCAAATTAGTACCCGACCTCAGCACCGCATTGCTACAGTGGCTGGAGTGCCAGTCCTACCACCAACCCTCAAGTGCTCCCTGTAAGTTGGAGGAGCTGCTTGCAGGGCAGGACACAGGTTAACGTCATACCCAGGATGGAGCAACTGCAGGTTAAGGGCCTCACTCAAGGACCCGACAGGGTATCCTACTAAAAACTACAACACCCATTGCTACACAGGCCCACCCTAAAATCTAACCCCTGATTAGGGCCTTGCATTAAAATGCAATACCCATGTCCACTCGCATTTATTAGTGTAGAGTCATCTTATTGTATGGGCACTGGCCAGGGGGAGCATTGGGAGGGCCCACGATGCTTTGCTATTAAAACGGGCCCAGCACATTACTTTGCCCCGGGGCCTATGATTGAGAGAAGGATGGATGCAAACAAATAATAAAGAAAATAGAGTGCACAGCACGTCAGACGCACAGCACGGTTCAATAACCCAAAGCAAACAGCTAACACAGTGCTGGAGGGGCTTCGGGAGAAGTCTCGAAGCATCTTTGAGTGGTCCAGACAAAGCCCACGAGTGGAGAGAGACCTGAAGATGGCAGTTTACTGACGCTTTCAATCAAATCTAACAGAGCTTGAGAGGATCTGCTTGGATGAATGGGATCAACTGTCCAAATCCAAATGTGCACAGCTTGTAGAGTCTTACCCAGGAAGACCTGAAAAAAGAAAGAAAGTTGTAATATACTGTAATGTCTTTCATAATAAGCAATACTCAAAGTAAATAATAAAACATCCATCCATCCATTTTCCAACCCGCTGAATCCGAACACACGGGGGTCTGCTGGAGCCAATCCCAGCCAACACAGGGCACAAGGCAGGGAACCAATCCCGGGCAGGGTGCCAACCCACCGCAGGACACACACAAACACACCCAGCACACACTAGGGCCAATTTAGAATCACCAATCCACCTAACCTGCATGTCTTTGGACTGTGGGAGGAAACCCATGCAGACACGGGGAGAACATGCAAACTCCACGCAGGGAGGACCCGGGAAGCGAACCCAAACGGGTCTCCTAACTGCAAGGCAGCACCGCTACCCACTGCACCACCATGCCACCAAATAATAAAATATTCAGGTTTTAAATGAAACAAAAAAGATAGTAAGGAATTGTTGTATAGAGCCTTTCATGATAAGCAATACTCAAAGTAAATTAGAAAACATTCAACTTTAGAAAGAAAAAAAGAAATTGTTATATAGTGCCTTTCATGATAATCAATGCTCGAAGTAAATAAAGCCTTCAATATTCGAAAGAAAGAAAGAAAGAAAGAAAGAAAGAAAGAAAGAAAGAAAGAAAGAAAGAAAGAGCGTGATCCTAACCAGCCCAGCTGTCTTATTAATAAAGACACAAGTCCGGTGCCGTTTGGCCGCATGCCGCCGTTTTCCCTGCAGGTTGTCATTGCGCGCTTTGACAGGAGTTTATGGGTGGACGTGGGTGGCTATGGAAAGTTTTCTAGGCGGCTGAAAATACAAATCGTTTCCTAGAAGCCTTCTATTTTCGGTGGGTTTGTTTATTCTGTGCTCACGTTACGATCTGCAGCGCGAGTCTCTCTCGGCGGTCCAATTGATGAAGCAGTCCGGTGGCTCCCCCTTGCGTCTCATTTTATTTTAGTGCGTCTCGTTTACATTTCACATGGCGTTGTTTTCGACCAGTCAGTCCCATAATGGGACTTCATTTTTGTGACCCTACTTCTTCAAGTATTAACGACTGAACTTCCCATTTACAAGCACGGCACGCTGATATGATAATGCATATCACATTAAACATACGCATTCGGATAAAACAATCGAAATAAAATGATCAGTAAAAATTATCGCGATGACAGGACAATGAACAGAGGAAGACAATTGGAAAGATTTAGTAAACGCTACTTGTAATGATGACAGCAATTATCAATATGCAATAATGAACAGTTATTATGTTTAAAACATAGTTTACTCGGGCGGCACGGTGGGGCAGTGGGTAGCGCTGCTGCCTCGCAGTTGGGGGACCTGGGTTCGCTTCCCGGGTCCTCCCTGCGTGGAGTTTGCATGTTCTCCCCGTGTCTGCGTGGGTTTCCTCCGGGCGCTCCGGTTTCCTCCCACAGTCCAAAGACATGCAGGTTAGGTGGATTGGCGATTCTAAATTGGCCCTAGTGTGTGCTTGGTGTGTGGGTGTGTTTGTGTGTGTCCTGCGGTGGGTTGGCACCCTGCCCAGGATTGGTTCCCTGCCTTGTGCCCTGTGTTGGCTTGGCTGGGATTGGCTCCAGCAGACCCCCGTGACCCTGTGTTCGGATTCAGCGGGTTGGAAAATGGATGGATGGATAGTTTACTCGTTTCAATGAATAAGAACTTTATACTTCACCGGTTAACTCAAGTGACTGATCAGGCTTTGTCCCGGGTGGAGTGGTCTGACTCATAGCCCGGTTACCGCCTGTGTTCTCCCTATATATGTGCGCTTATTATTTATGTATTTATCTTTATTTTTTTAACGGAGTTCAGTTTTTTTTTTCTTTTTTGTTTTTTACATCCTTAACATATGCACGTGAGTTTGATCCGAATAATAGGAGCGAGCGTACCCAGTGAAAGGACGGACGTCCCGTCTAATGTTGTTTCCTGTCTCTTTGTTTTGTGCTACTGAAGTTTGGGGAGGCTTATGACATAACTAGCGAAAAATAAATCAAATCCTTTAGTCATTGGTCCGTCTGCAGTAACGTTCGGTGATGGACCGACATGCGCATGCTCAGGCAGACCCTCGAGATGCGCGCCCCCCGACTGTTCTGCGCTGTCCCGTATTGACACACTTAGTAACCTCAGACCTCTTTAATGTTGTACTGGACCTTTGATTAAGCGGAGTGATGTGACACCTTAACACTCCTAAAAGCAACGCCATGTGTTATTGTTACATCCCACTGCACTAATTATCACAAGTCAGATGTAAAGCAGGAGAAAGACAAACCAAATAAATATGAGCCGAATAAAGGTGGATTAGGCTGTGTATAAACTCCTTAGGTAAGGATTAGAAAGATTAGACTACTAGATAAAACTTTATTAATCCCATGGGGAAATTCAAATTCATACAGCAGAAGAAACACAACAAACAAGAATACAGTTTCATAGGACAAGTAATACAGGCAATCCATCAATCAATTAATCAATCAATCAATAAAAATCAACTTAACGAGTACATCTGGTGGAAGCACTGAATTGCCTGATAACAGAAGTCAGAAAAGACCCCCCAGAGGCGCTTCTTAGCACTGGGTGGTGGAATGAGCTGGTGACTAAAAGTGCTTAAAGAGAGTGCCCCCTGGAGGGGATCTTTCCTCATGGCATTCAATTTTGCCATCATCCTCTTTTCCACAACACCCTTCCAGTGTGTCGGATCAGGCTTTCTTGAGATGTTTGCTCAGGCATTGTTCTTCTTTTGTGCTCAGGTTGCTTCTCCAGGAGGCCACAGCATAGAACACCACACTGGCTACTATGGACTGGTAGAACATTTCCAGCAGCTTGCTGTACACATCAGAAGACCTGAGAGTCTCCTCAGGAGGTCCAGTCTGCTCTGACCCTTCTTGTCCAGCACCACTGGGTGGTGGAATGAACTGGTGACTAAAAGTGCTTAAAGAGAGTGCCCCCTGGAGGGGATCTTTCCTCATGGCATCCAATTTTGCCATCATCCTCTTTTCCACAACACCCTTCCAGTGTGTCGGATCAGGCTTTCTTGAGATGTTTGCTCAGGCATTGTTCTTCTTTTGTGCTCAAGTTGCTTCTCCAGGAGGCTACAGCATAGAACACCACACTGGCTACTATGGACTGGTAGAACATTTCCAGCAGCTTGCTGTACACATCAGAAGACCTGAGAGTCTCCTCAGGAGGTCCAGTCTGCTCTGACCCTTCTTGTCCAGCACCACTGGGTGGTGGAATGAACTGGTGACTAAAAGTGCTTAAAGAGAGTGCCCCCTGGAAGGGATCTTTCCTCATGGCATCCAATTTTGCCATCATCCTCTTTTCCACAACACCCTTCCAGTGTGTCGGATCAGGCTTTCTTGAGATGTTTGCTCAGGCATTGTTCTTCTTTTGTGCTCAAGTTGCTTCTCCAGGAGGCTACAGCATAGAACACCACACTGGCTACTATGGACTGGTAGAACATTTCTAGCAGCTTGCTGTACACATCAGAAGACCTGAGAGTCTCCTCAAGAGGTCTAGTCTGCTCTGACCCTTCTCGTCCAGCACCACTGTGTTGTCAGACCAGTCTGGATTGCTGGTACTTGTAAGCTCTGCACCATTTCCATGTCCTCCGCCCTGAATGGTGACTGGTCTCAGAGACTTCTTGGAATGTAGGAAGACCACCAACAGCTCTTTTATGTTGCTGATGTTAACTTGCAAGTTGTTGTCTTTGAAGCACAAGTCCTCCACGACTTTTGTATACTCTGACTCATCTCCATTATTAATGCAGCCTATCATGGAGGAGTCATCTGTAGATGGCAAGAGCTGGTGTTGTACTGGAGGTCCATTGTGTGGAGGGGTGAACAGGAAGGGGGACAGAACAGTTCCTCTGAGGTGCTCCAGTATTACACCCCACCATTTCTAACACAGAGACCCTCAGCTTCACAAACTGCTGTTTGTCGCTCAGGTAGTCCATGATCCAGGAGATTGTGGGGGCATCTACTGTAGATTCAAAGTCTTGAGCTTCTTCTCCAGTCACTGAGGCACAATGGCATTAAAAACACTGGAAAAGTCAAATAACATCATCGCGACTGGGGTGCCGTCCTTGTCCAAGTGGGAGTAGACTCTGTGGAGCATGTAAATCAGGACATCCACTACACCTATACGTATAGAGTATGGCCTTGAAGACCACTGTGCGACTGACAAAAGAAATGAACCATTAGTTTTTAACTCATAGTCCTCAACCTTTAAGACCCAAAGAAGTCAGGACACCCCAGACACCCCCCCACCCCCCACCCCCCCCCACACACACACACACACAAATTGAATTAACTAATGGAAGGATGAAGGATGAAGGATATCCAACTTGACTCCAGACCTTGTAATTTTTGTTACTGGACATTGTAACCACAGACACCCTGCATCTGAACAGCTGGTGCCACAATTATTGGAGGTTCTGCCTGGAAAAATTTTTAACTAAATGGCAATCCAGGTAGGACAGTCCAACATTCGTTTCTACTACTTTATGACTCTGATGTTTCAGCTTTGACCTCGCTTCTGTCCCACCATTGGCTGTTCTACTTACATGAACCATGGCTCTTCATCTTCATCTTCAGAGTCCAATTTGACTTTCGTTTTTGGCCACATGACCCACTGAGTCATTTTACCACATTGTAGACAGAGGGCCAAGTGCTGCAGCACCTTTAATCTTCTAAATTGCAGACCCCCAGAGCTCAAACTCAGGTGACTTCAACACAAAGGCAGCACTGCAGATGTTTCCATCAGTTTAGGGCAGCTGCACAAACCACAAATGGTGTTTAACCACCATGGGCCTTACTAAAACAATCAGAGGGCTACCTGGTCGAGTGACATTTATGCTCCATTGTTTGATAAACCCCACTGCAGTTAACGGTCCTCCAGACTTTATGTTACATGCAGTCTTTTCTGATGGTAGAATGCATCCATCAACTACTAACATGGAGGCCAGGCAGACAGGCAGGCACAGCCATAAAGTGTGTCAGAGGGGCCAGCTACGTCAGCAACCACAAGGTTTTGAGCCCACGTACTGAAACACATAAAAGAAAAATGAGATGTGAATAGAAGGCTTTCTGGTCTCTCCAGAGATGTTTGACCGATTTCAAGTCTGATCTCTGACTGGGCCACTCAAGAACATTCCCAGAGTCGACTCTAAGGCCCTCCTGTGTTGTCTTTGTTTTGTGCTGATTGGAGGATGAACTTTCAGCCCAGTCTGAGGTCCAGCGTCTGAGGTTTCACTGTTGGTATGGTATTGCTCAAGTGATGGGCCTGTGCCTGGTTTCCTCCAGACATGTGTGGTATTGCAGGTCCACAACAATGAAAAACTGGCTGTTTTAATCAATAAATAATGAACTCCCTCATGCTGGGTCCATCAGTTTAGGGCAGCTGCACAATCCACAAGTGGTGTTTAACCACCATGAGCCTTACTAAAACAAACAGAGGGCTACCTGGTCGAGTGACATTTATGCTCCATTGTTTGATGAACCCACTGTAGTTAACGGTCCTCCAGACTTTATGTTACATGACGTCTTTTCTGATGGTAGGACGCTTCCATCAATTACTAACATAGAGGCCAGGCAGGCAGGCATGGCCGTAAAGTGGGTCAGGGGGGCCAACTACATCAGCAACCACAAGGTTTTGAGTCCACGTCCTGAGAAAAAAAAAAATGAGAATGTGAATAGAAGGCTTTGTGGTTTACCCTCTTGATATTTCATTTTAAATATAAACAAACATCTAGCCTTTCATCGAGCAACACTCAGTACCTCAGAACGACAAAGAGAAAACCGGACTTTACAAATGTTTTGTTGCTAATTTGTTAAAAAATAAAAAACAAAATGTCTCCTTATTCCACATATTCAAACCCCTTGCCCAAGGACCTTTGGAGTCTTCTTGATTTCTGCTGATTTTGGGAATTTCTTCTGCCGTTCTTTCCTTCACGCTCCATCAGGATGATCAGAGACCATCGGTGGATGGCTATCTTCTGATCTCTCCAGAGATGTTTGACCGATTTCAAGTCTGATCTCTGACTCGGCCACTCAAGACCATTCCCGGAGTCGACTCTAAGCTCCTGCTGTGTTGTCTTTGCTTTGTCCTGATTGGAGGATGAACCTTCAGCCCAGTCTGAGGTCCAGAGTCTGAGGATTCACTGTTGGTATGGTATTGCTCAAGTTATGGGCCTGTGCCTGGTTTCCTCCAGATATGTGTGGCATTGCAGGTCCACGACAATGAAAAACTGGCCGTTTTTATCAAAAAATAATGAACTCCCTCATGCTGGGGCCATCAGTTTAGGGCACCTGCACAAGCCACAAGTGGTGTTTAACCACCATGGGCCTTACTAAAACAATCAGAGGGCTACCTGGTCGTGTGACATTGATGCTCCATTGTTTGATGAACCCACTGCAGTTAACGGTCCTCCAGACTTTATGTTACATGACGTCTTTTCTGATGGTAGGAAACTTCCATCAACTACTAACATAGAGGCCAGGCAGGCAGGCATGGCCATAAAGTGGGTCAGGGGGGCCAGCTACATCAGCAACCACAAGGCTTTGAGTCCACGTTCTGAGAAAAAAAATGAGATGTGAATAGAAGGCTTTGTGGTTTACCCTCTTGATCTTTTATTTTAAATATAAACAAATATCTAGCCTTTCATTGAGCAACACTCAGTACCCCAGAACGACAAAGAGAAAACCAGAGTTTAGAAATGTTTTGTTGCTAACTTGTTAAAAATAGAAAACAAAATGTCTCCTTATTCCACATATTCAAACCCCTTGCCCAAGCACCTTTGGAGTCTTCTTGATTTCTGCTGATTTTGGGAATTTCTACTGCCATTCTTCCCTTCTAGCTCCGTCAGGATGATCAGAGACCATCGGTGGACGGCTATCTTCTGGTCTCTCCAGAGATGTTTGACCGATTTCAAGTTTGATCTCTGACTGGGCCACTCAAGAACATTCCCAGAGTCAACTCTAAGCACCTCCTGTGTTGTCTTTGCTTTGTCCTGATTGGAGGATGAACTTTCAGCCCAGACTGAGGTCCAGAGTCTGAGGTTTCACTGTTGGTATGGTATTGCTCAAGTGATGGGCCTGTGCCTGGTTTCCTCTAGATATGTGTGGTATAGTGGGTCTGCAGCAAAAAAAAAACTGGCCGATTTAATCAATAAAAGATGAATTCACTTGTGCCGGGGAGTGGAGAAGGTGTGAGGGATCTGTCGTGAAGAACGCCCCATTTCCAGGTTTGGGTTAGACAGTCAGCTGTCTGTGCGTTGCGTTGTTGGCACGTGCAGGCAATCAGGTGATGGCACCTGCTACAGCCTATAAAGGGGAGCGCAAAAAAAAAATGGAGAGAGTGAAGAAAAAAGAGCGGAGGTTAAAGAATGGAAATAGCAGGCAGGAGAAAGGAAAACGAAACAAGCAGAGTGGAAGCAGGTGGACGAGAGTAGAGCATCAAGGAGAAGCGAGTGGCCATCGCTCATCAGGGGACTGTGGGTCTCTCCTGTTGAGCGTCTTTGGGAGCAGGAGGCACCAATATGCTCTGAAGGTGGCTCTTTGAGATGGCAGTGGTGGGAGTACAGAGCGCCCACGCCGGGTGGACCCTGGATCGGCAGCAGTTCGGGTGCAGCAGAGCTTGGTGGTTGTCCGTGGGATTGGCAGTGGAGGACACTGGCCTGGACCTGTCTGGTCGATGTCTCTCTGAGTTGTGATGTCTGGACCAGATAAGACCGAGTGGCATCAGTTTTAAGGGAAGGTATCAGCTCTTATGGATTTTATAATGAGTTTCCTGCACTGCGTTGTTTTAACCTCATTTATAACAGATTGTTCTGTTTACTTTATTTTATTTTTAAACCCCACCGTTCACTTTTTTATGCATTATTTATTTGTGGACAGTTTTGAGCACTGCACTTTGGGACACTTATTTTGTGGATTTTTTTTTTTTATAATAAAAGCACTCGCACTTTGCACCATCCCATTGCTTGGTGTGTTTTGTCCTCATCTGCCACACTCGTCTCAGTTACGGTACTGAGAGTGTCGGGTTCAGGAGGCTCCCAAAAACAAAGAGGGAGCAAGGAGCCGACCTGCACCGTCACAACACGATGCTAACCTTGGTTTCAACAGACCAGAGAACCTTGTTTCACACAGTCTGAGGGTCCTCTAGGAACCATTTTGTAAACTCCAAATGGGCTTCTGTGTGCCTTTTAAATGACGAAAGGCTTCTTTTGGCTACTTTTTCTTTTTGGGTACGTAAAGCCTGGTTTAGAGGAATGTCCCAGCGATGGTTGTCCACTAGAGGTTCTCCGGAGCTCAGCTAGAGTGACCATTGGGTTCCGGAGCAGTTTTACATTAACTCTTTTAGGGCTCTTTTTTTTTTTTGTTTCTTTTCTCCCAGGGCTGGATATTTTTCCAAAAACTAACTTTTTTTAAAAAAGAATACAAATCAATTGTTTAACATATCAAATCAGGAAAAAATATTTACTTTTGACAAATGTTACTGTCTTGCATGTTGTATGAGCCTGCATACTCTATGATTTCACATACATATCACACAGCAAAGTCCTGCACAGTCTGATCTCGCTCAAAGCAACCAATTTCAGTCATCGCCACGTTGCACTGCTTACAATGTGTGCTGCACTGGTGTTTCCTTTTCAATTGTCTGTTGCTGCACTTTCTCACATATATTGTTAGTGTGTACTGTAGAGAGACAAGTCACCCGTTTGACATCGTGCCATGCCAAAGCCACCAAGTTTTCCACCCGCACGAAAACCAGATTGCCACCTCTTTTCATCTTCAGCCTGTGAAGGTCTGTGTCTCCTGTTCACCCTCACAGTGCCACAAGCTCCAATTCCTCTGCTCTGTAGCTCCATGAACACTCTGGTCATGTATAAAAATTGTCCCAATGTACACAACATGACCCAAATGTTCATAGCCCTGAAGCAGCTCCAGCACAACCTGACTTGTTCTCTCTTTGAAAGAAATACTTTCCTGTATATGTAATTACATTCAGACAGAAACCAGTGTTTGGTTCTTCCAGTACAAAATCCTTTATGCCATACTTTGTGGGCTTGTCTGGCATAGATTGGCAGAAAAAAGGCGTCCCTTGTATTTTATCATAGATTAATGCACAGACAAATCACAGCCAGGCTGATAAAATTGTTTATATGTCGGTTCCACAATGTCAAGCAGGGGCTGAATTTTATACACAGGGTTATAGCCTGACTCACGCCTTGGGATTTGCTTCTGGTTATCACAGAAGTGAATAAAACTTTGCAGCATCACGTACCTATCATCACACGGTATAACCTGTCCAAAGCCACCAGGGGAGAAAGCACATTTGGACCAAAGCTCCCTGAAGTTGTATCATCAGTCTAGTCCCATCTCTCTTTGTAATGCCACAGCGCCCTTCATCTCGTCTTTTGTTGTGGGTTTCCACTTTGAAAAATGAGAATGCGGTACAAGCGCAGCCCGCAATTCGAAAAATTGCTCTGCATACCTGTTTGTCTCGTCTGACAGTACCTGGAAAGCAGCATCAGGAGAGAGCAGCCTGAAGTAGTCTAGCAGCTGGTGATCTGTCATGTTCAACAGCAAGCCGTGCTGTCTTGTGAAGTTCGGTAACCTCTTTGGCTCCCACGGATCAATGTCTGGGTATTCCTCCCACACGAACCTTGTCGTAGGTGCGTCGACTGCACGAATGCACTAAGCTGGGGTGGCATCGGCTGGTGTCCGATCAGCTGATGCCAGTTCCTCACTCACCTGCCCAATCACCTGATCACTGTCAACAAAATCAGATTCTGAAAAATCAGAGTCCGACTCAGCGATAATGTGCAAAACATCGTCTGCCGAGTATTTTCTTTTCTGTACTCACTTCGCTCCTTCGTGAGATGTCGATGCCATCTTGCCTTTGTTTACATTTGTTTACATTTCATAACTCACGCACACGCAAGGATTAGATGCCGAGTCAATAAGTCTAACATTCCTCCGAGCAGAGAGGGAATGCCTGTGACGTGACAGTGAGTTTTGTCGCCACTAACAGCTGATAGATAGATAGATAGATAGATAGATAGATAGATAGATAGATAGATAGATAGATAGATAGATAGATAGATAGATAGATAGATAGATAGATAGATAGATAGATAGATAGATAGATAGATAGATAGATAGATAGAAGTGAAGGACACAATTAGATAGATAGATAGATAGATAGATAGATAGATAGATAGATAGATAGATAGATAGATAGATAGATAGATAGATAGATAGATAGATAGATAGATAGATAGATAGATAGATAGATAGATAGATAGATAGATACTTTATTAATCCCAATGGGAAATTCACATTCTTCAGCAGCAGCATACTGATACAATAAATAATATTAAATTAAAGAATGATAATAATGCATGTGAAAAAACAGACAATAACTATGTATAATGTTAAATGTTAACGTTTACCCCCCGGGTGGAATTAAAGAGTCGCATAGTTTGGGGGAGGAACGATCTCCTCAATCTGTCTGTGGAGCAGGACAGTGACAGCAGTCTGTCGCTGAAGCTGCTCTTCTGTCTGGAGATGATACTATTCAGTGGATGCAGTGGATTCTCCATAATTGATAGGAGCCTGCTGAGCGCCCTTCGCTCTGCCACAGATGTCAGACTGTCCAGCTCCATGCCAACAATAGAGCTTGCCTTCCTCACCAGTTTGTCCAGACATGAGGCGTCTTTCCTCTTAATGTTGCCTCCCCAGCACACCACTGCGTAGAAGAGTGCGCTCGCCACAACTGTCTGATAGAACATCTGCAGCATCTTATTGCAGATGTTGAAGGACACCAGCCTTCTAAGGTAGTATAACCGGCTCTGTCCTTTCTTGCACAGCGCATCAGTATTGGCAGTCCAGTCTAATTTACCATCCAGCTGCACTCCCAGATATTTATAGGTCTGCACCATCTTGATTGTCGCCCTCTATCCCTGGATGTCGACTTTTGTCGACATGCGCCTTCAACCCCTCCTGTCGACAAAAGTCGACATCCGCTCTAAAAGAGTTAAGGATGTCTCTGTACTTTGTTCCATTCAGCTTTTTCTAAACTCTGTCTAGTCTACCAGTCCCTACCACCCAGCAAAAAACAAATCCAGAGCCTGATGCTACCACTACCATATTTCACCGTTGGAATGGTATTACGCAAGTGATGAGTGGTGCCTGGTTCAGTGATATTTCAGTTATGATACTAATTGTAGTTTTAGTTTTTATTTTATTTTATAAAATTAATTTTTATTTCGTTCTGTGTTTTAAAATTTTAGTTTTTATTTGATTTAGTTCTGGCCTTTTTACATAATATTAGTACAATTTTAGTTTTTTTTTTTCTGTTTCAGTCAACAAAATACACTCACACTTCATAATGTCGTAAAACACAACTTGACTATCAATGATCAAACAGATGAAGTGGCCTAATGAATACAGTCAAAAAAGCTAAATGATAGATAGATAGATAGATAGATAGATAGATAGATAGATAGATAGATAGATAGATAGATAGATAGATAGATAGATAGATAGATAGATAGATAGATAGATAGATAGATAGATAGATAGATAGATAGATAGATAGATATGAAAAGCACTATATAATAGATAGATAGATAGATAGATAGATAGATAGATAGATAGATAGATAGATAGATAGATAGATAGATAGATAGATAGATAGATAGATAGATAGATAGATAGATAGATAGATATGAAAGGCACTATATAATAGAATGTTAACGTTTACCCCCCCCCCCCAGGTGGAACTGAAGCGTCACATAGTGTGGGGGAGGAACGATCTCCTCAGTCTGGCAGTGGAGCAGGACGGTGACAGCAGTCTGTCACTGAAGCTGCTCCCCTGTCTTGAGATGATCCTGTTCAGTGGATACGGTGGATTCTCCATGATTTACAGGAGTCTGCTCAGCGCCTGTCGCTCTGTCACGGATGTCAAACTGTCCAGCTCCGTGCCTACAATAGAGCCTGCCTTCCTCACCAGTTTGTCCAGGCGTGAGGTGTCCTTCTTCTTTATGTTGCCTCCCCAGCACACCACTGCGTAGAAGAGGGCACTCGCCACAACCGTCTGATTGAACATCTGCAGCATCTTATTGCAGATGTTGAAGGATGCCAGCCTTCTAAGTAAGTATAGTCGGCTCTGTCCTCTCTTGCACAGAGCATCAGTATTGGCAGTCCAGTCTAATTTATCATCCAGCTGCACTCCCAGGTATTTATAGGTCTGCACCCTCTGCACAGTCACCTCTGATGATCACGAGGTCCATGAAGGGCCTGGTCCTCCTAAAATCCACCACCAGCTCCTTGGTTTTGCTGGTGTTCAGGTGTAGGTGGTTTGAGTCGCACCATTTAACAAAGTCCTTGATTAGGTTCCTATACTCCTCCTCCTGCCCACACCTGATGCAGCCCACGATAGCAGTGTTGTCAGCGAAGTTTTGCACGTGGCAGAAACCCTAACCCTAACCTTAACCCTAATTTCAACCCAAGAAACCAGTCTGTATAAGCACGTTGCTGTTAAGCTTTAAACAAGCATGCATTTTGAGAGATTTGTTCATGTTATAATAATGTCTGATGAACAGATAGCCACACGGTGAAAATATTCGCTTGACGAACGTCTGTTATGTAGGTGCACAGACGAGGTTGTCGGCACTATGAGGGGCACCAACAGACTGTATGTTGATGACTTCTGCTGACAGTACTGAAGATGTGACGTGCAGTGAGGTTCATGACTGGTGAGGCACGGACTCCTTCCAAATCAGATTTACAAATATATGAACCCAATAGAGTCGCTTATTGACTATTCAGTTGGCAGCATGCACATTGACTGCTGGTTATGTTTCATATCTCATCAGCATTCTTTACACACATATTTGGCTAAGAATGAACGTCACATTTATAGCGGCGAGAGCATATTTGTTCCTCACCCTCCATGTGTTCTAAATTTCCTGTTGCAATTTCACAATTCATACTCATTCAATACAAATGAAAGTATAGAGTGGGGTACAAAAAACGGATTTCAATTTTGACCTTAATTGAAATATTTAGTTGTTTTTAAAAGCTTTTAATTCTGATGCTTTAATCAATTTTAATACAGACTGTCCAACAAAAGGATAAAACAAAAGAATATTTTATTTAAGGTCAAAATTCAGTCTTTACATATTGGATTTTTTCTTAGTCTGATCGCATTTTTTATAAAGCTGAAAATCGTTTATGGCCTTACCTTTATTTGTAAATGAAGTCCATGCGCCTATCCTTCGCTATGAAAATCTCCGTCACTTTCTTGCAAAAGTCCTCCTTATTTTCCTTTAGTTTTAAAAGTCTTAATCTTCCATTTTAGCAGTCAGTTGGAAGAAAAAATAAAAATAAACGGACCGCTGCAGTGCACTTGACTTTCTGATATCGATAACTTATTGGCGACTAGAACCTCTGCGTAAAAGAACAGCAGCAACATGCGCAACATGTTCAGTGCGGCACGGTACTGTCTGCCTCACCTTGTGTCTTTTCACTGTGGTTTTATGTCTGATCAGCAAGACTGAATATGTCACACATTCATTAAAGACATTAGCCAGACTGTGGAAAGTCAGGGTGTTTAATAAACGTGTTTGCAAACTTTATATTGGCAACATGCATAGAAACAGCGACAGGCATGTGCCAATGGCAGGCATCAGCCCCGTGCGTGAGGGAGAGCGCAGTGCGAGGTGAGGTGCGGCTCGTTGCTACTGCACCTCACATTTCTCCCCCATATTTGATCAGGAAATGCGCAAATCCAGCGATTTTGATTATAAAAATGATCAATATTATTGGAATCATACATAAAAACAAATTTATAGCACAGACCAGTGGAAAAATGTATTTTCTGTTATCATTATTAGTGTTTTTTTTTCTTTTCATGCCTCCCCCGATCCCACGTTCCTGTTCTGAAGTCCAGTCATGGTGCCAGACCAGTGCTGGACTTCCACTAAATACTGATCCAATTGGTCCTACACTGATACTCCGAGACTCTTTTCTTCTTCTCACACACTACATTAGCTTTTATTATTACCTGCGCTGTGTGGAACCTGGCCGGACACAGACAGGCGGACACAGATGGTTCATCCAACACACATTTATTCACAAACTCCATATTTACAAAGTGCCACACAACCCCAAAACTCTCCCAAAGTAGTATCTCCCTCAGATGATCCTGAACTGTGATCCATGGGCACACATGCGTCACAAGCCCCCACTTTGCCTTCTCCTGCAGTGCTTAATGAAGTTGGAGAAACACTTGGCTAGGGATCTGAGACCATTCCTCCATTCAGAATCTCTCCGGATCCTTCTGATTTAAAGGTCCAGGCTTATGGACTCTCCTCTTTATCTCATCCCACAGGTTTTCAATGGGGTTTAGGTCATGGGACTGTGATGATCATGGCAAAATGTTGATTTTGTGTTCACTAAATCATTTTTGTGTCTATCTATCTATCTATCTATCTATCTATCTATCTATCTATCTATCTATCTATCTATCTATCTATCTATCTATCTATCTATCTATCTATCTATCTATCTATCTATCTATCTATCTATCTATCTATCTATCTATCTATCTATTATATAGCACCTTTCACATCTATCTATCTATCTATCTATCTATCTATCTATCTATCTATCTATCTATCTATCTATCTATCTATCTATCTATCTATCTATCTATCTATCTATCTATCTATCTATCTATCTATCTATCTATCTATCTATCTATCTAATCATTTGACTACAATGTTAGCTTTCTGGCAGAGGCAGTGTGGTTTTCAGTTTTGATCTGCTGATACGTCATTAAGGTCAGGGACGTCTTCATAGCATCGTAGACCCCCATTCAAAGTAGTGTGCTCCATGGCCCCTGTTTTGATAAGAAATCAGAAACATACATAGGCATCAGAAACATCATGGACTCATATGCTCTTGGGGCCCCCGGCCAGTGCCCATTGTGCCCACATGTTAAGACGGCCCTGGTCATAGTACCACGTATCCTAACAAGTTGTCCAGGGCCTTTGGCTGAAGAATAGCCTCACATCATCAAAGGTCTACCGCCATACTTCACAGTGGGCATGAGGTACTTTTCTTAATGTACAGCGCCCTCCATAATGTTTGGGACAAAGACCCATTTTTTCCTTTATTTACCCCTCTGCTCCACAGGGGTGTGTTCTGCTCCTACTCTGTTCAATGCTTGTATGGACTGGGTGTTGGACAAGGTCGTGGGGTCCAGCGGCTGTGGGGCATCAGTTGGTGAAGAAAGATTCACAGATCTTGACTTTGCTGACGATGCTGTGATCTTCATGGTGTCAATGCAGGCTCTGATCGGGGCGCTCGAGAGACTGAGCGAGAAGTCTGAGTGTGTGGGCTTGTGAGTGTCCTGATAAAAACCAACATCCAGGCCTTTAATAACCTCTTGGTCACGGCCATCAGTAGTGTGTTTGTCTGTGGAGAGAGTGTCGACCTCATCGAGAGGTTTACTTACCTAGCAGTGACATTCATATCTCTGGTGACTCTTCCTATGAAATCAGTAGACGGATTGGGAGAGCATGGGGGTTCATGAGATCACTGGAAAGGAGTGTGTGGCACTCCCGATATCTATGCAAAAGGACGAAGGTCCAAGTCTTTAGAGTCCTGGTGCATCCTGTCTTGCTATATGGTTGAGAGACATGGACGCTATCCAGTGACCTAAGATGAAGACTGGACTCCTTCATGTGTGTCTCTTCCTTGGGTGCCACTGGTTTGACTTTGTGTTGCTCATGGAGTCCCAAATGAGGCACATGACCTGCATTGTGAAGGACCATCAGTTACAGCACTACGGCCATGTGGAGCGATTCTCTGAGGGCGACACCAGCTTGTAGGATCGTCATTGTTGAGGACCCGAGTGGCTGGACCAGGCCAAGGGGTCACACACGTAACACCTGGCTGTGGCAGATAGAAGGTCATTTCCGGAGGGTTGGGAGTGCCTGGGGGGTTGCCAACCGGGATCCCGAGCTGTTTCGTCATGTGGTGGGTATGACAACTTGACTTGACTTGACTCCACAGTTTACTTCCCAAATGTCTCAAATATTAAGGTGCCCTGAAATGGAGGGATCATGTATAAAAAGTGTTGTCATTTCTACGTGTTGTGACAGAAATGTCTGCAAATCCCCATAAATGAAAGTCTACAATGTGCACTTTAATCCCGATGTCTGGATGGTTTTGATTTTAATTTTAAACTGTGGAGCAGAGGGAGGAAATCAAAGCAAAATGTGTCTTTGCCCCAAACATTATAGAAGGCACCGTACATACATAGACATATTGACTTCATCATTTCCTGCTAATTAAATAGCATCTTGATGAGTTTTCTTATTTCACATCATTTTACGACTGACTCTCTGTGACAGGTAATTACAGCAAATTTGAATGATATAAATTATATGAAGATTGTCTGCATGATTCTCCATTTTTTTTAGAAGCAGTGATACTTTTGCTGCACATGACAAGTTTTAACCACATGAACGTCTGAGTTTCCGTGTGTCACATGACACCTCCCGTGTTTTTTTGTTTTTTATTTTTTTGCCCATGCCCTGAGCCTGGCCCATACAAAGAGGACACTGTAACTGATTATTTTGTGACAGTGAAGCCTCTGCTGGTCGAGTAACATGACGAACCGTCAGCTTTTTTCGTCTTGCTTATCTTACTTTATTTCTGACTTTACTGGAAACTTGGAGGTCATGCGTTGGCCAGAGAAGACAAACCACAGTCATGCGTTTCCTGCCAGCCTCACAGAGATGAAGGCCCCCCTTGTCCTTCCACCACCCAGATCTGTCACAGCCTTTCAACATGGCACCTTGTGAGTTGGCTCTTGTTTTCCTCTTCTCAGGTAAGCCGTGTTTCTTATTATTTGTATGGAAGCAGGTTGGCAACAGGGCTGAGATGGATGACTGACACCTTGCCTGTTGTGAGGGTGCTGAGTGGACCGTTGTTAGTCATGCTGTGTCCATGTTGTGGGCTGTGATTGTCACTCGGCTCACTTACAGTAACACACGACAGCAATTAAGGAAAAATCTGTAAGTGTGCAAACTGAACTTTGGTGCTGGAAAGTTAATGAACCCTTTGGAAATTTCTTTATTTCTGCTTAAATACAACCAAAAACGTCATTAGATGTTTACATACAGTGCATCCGGAAAGTATTCACAGCGCATCACTTTTTCCATATTTTCTTATGTTACAGCCTTATTCCAAAATGGATTAAATTCATTTTTTTCCTCAGAATTCTACACACAACACCCCATAATGACAACGTGAAAAAAAGTTTGAGATTTTTGCAAATTTATTAAAAATAAAAAAATTGAGAAAGCACATGTACACAAGTATTCACAGCCTTTGCCATGAAGCTCATCATTGAGCTCAGGTGCATCCTGTTTCCCCTGATCATCCTTGAGATGTTTCTGCAGCTTCATTGGAGTCCACCTGTGGTAAATTCAGTTGACTGGACATGATTTGGAAAGGCACACACCTGTCTATATAAGATCCCACAGCTGACAGTTCATGTCAGAGCACAAACCAAGCATGAAGTCAAAGGAATTGTCTGTAGACCTCCGAGACAGGATTGTCACAAGGCACAAATCTGGGGAAGGTTACAGAAAAATTTCTGCTGCTTTGAAGGTCCCAATGAGCACAGTGGCCTCCATCATCCGTAAGTGGAAGAAGTTTGAAACCACCAGGACTCTTCTTAGAGCTGGCCGGCCATCTAAACTGAGCGATCGGGGGAGAAGGGCCTTAGTCAGGGAGGTGACCAAGAACCCGATGGTCACTCTGTCAGAGCTCCAGAGGTCCTCTGTGGAGAGAGGAGAACCTTCCAGAAGGACAACCATCTCTGCAGCAATCCACCAATCAGGCCTGTATGGTAGAGTGGCCAGACGGAAGCCACTCCTAGTAAAAGGCACATGGCAGCCCGCCTGGAGTTTGCCAAAAGGCACCTGAAGGACTCTCAGACCATGAGAAAGAAAATTCTCTGGTCTGATGAGACAAAGATTGAACTCTTTGGTGTGAATGCCAGGCGTCACGTTTGGTAGAAACCAGGCACCGCTCATCACCAGGCAAATTCCATCCCTAAAGTGAAGCATGGTGGTGGCAGCATCATGCTGTGGGGATGTTTTTCAGCGTCAGGGACTGGGAGACTAGTCAGGATAAAGGGAAAGATGACTGCAGCAATGTACAGAGACATCCTGGATGGAAACCTGCTCCAGAGCGCTCTTGACCTCAGACTGGGGCGACGGTTCATCTTTCAGCAGGACAACGACCCTAAGCACACAGCCAAGATATCAAAGGAGTGGCTTCAGGATAACTCTGTGAATGTCCTTGAGTGGCCCAGCCAGAGCCCAGACTTGAATCTGATTGAACATCTCTGGAGAGATCTTAAAATGGCTGTGCACCGACGCTTCCCATCCAACCTGATGGACCTTGAGAGGTGGTGCAAAGAGGAATGGGCGAAACTGGCCAAGGATAGGTGTGCCAAGCTTGTGGCATCATATTCAAAAAGACTTGAGGCTGGAATTGCTGCCAAAGGGGCATCGACAAAGTATTGAGCACAGGCTGTGAATACTTATGGACATAGGATTTCTCAGTTTTTTTATTTTTAATAAATTTGCAAAAACCTCAAGTAAACTTTTTTCATGTTGTCATTATGGGGTGTTGTGTGTAGAATTCTGAGGAAAAAAATGAATTTAATCCATTTTGGAATAAGGCTGTAACATAACAAAATGTGGAAAAAGTGATGTGCTGGGAATACTTTCTGGATGCACTGTAAGTCTGAAAACTTGATAGAGGTAACCCAATTAAACAAATCGTGCAAAAACGTTATACTTACAGATGTGGACACATTTGTTGGTACCCCTTGTCACAAACTCGACTCAGAGTCATAGAAAGGTTTGGGGCAGCCACCCGTATAATTGGTTTACTGGCTGCAAAAGTCATTTCAAGTGAATACAGCACTGATGTGCACACAACCGAGTCCAAAACAGAACTGAGGGAATAGGGAAAAGGGAAAAGAGGCTTTTAAAGGGGAAGACAGGAAGTGAGGTCAAAGGGGTCGGGCTCATGAAGGTCTTCAGCCATAGGTTCGAGCCCGGATGTGGCATCACAGGGGCCAGAGCCAGTAAGGTCTCCTTCCATAGGCTCGGTCCCAGAAGTGACATCAAGAGGGCCAGGTGGGATCTCCCATGACTGGTCTGCAGGAAAGGGAGAAAAAGAGTCAGTGCACTCTGCCACATCCCGGTATGACTCGGAAGTGCCCTTACTCAAGCTCTTTAGCTTCCTCCCATGCGCACGTGTGTGACACCATCCAGAAACAAAGAAGGACCCACAATTGTCTCTGAAATAACTTGAAATTGACAAAAGTCATCATGGTCTATTCTGTGCTCAAAAAAGTCAGACTTTGCTTTTCTGTTTTGATTCCACAGAATATTTCAAATAATAACACAAATGACAATAGCATGGACAAAAATGATGGGACCCATCACCTAATATTTTGTTGCACAACCTTTCGAGTTTGCAGTCACTGCACACAAGCGATTTCTGGAGCTCTCCATGAGACCTACTCCTGTCCACAGGTCGTTTGGCCCACTTGCCCTGGGCAAACTGCTCCAGCCATGTCAGGTTTGATGGGGGTCTTCCTTCTCCAGTCTGCATGTTTCATTCAAATCAGGGCTCATAGAAGGCCGCGTTAGAATAGTCCAATGTTTTGTCCCAGCCACAGGAGATGCACAAACCAGTGTGTTTTTTCGTGCCGGACCCAAGCCCAGATAAATGGGGAGGTTTACATCAGGAAGGGCATCCGGTGTAAAATTTTGCCAAGTCAATATGTAGACACTGCGGTGGGCTGGCGCCCTGCCAGGGATTTGTTCCTGCCTTGCGCCCTGTGCTGGCTGGGATTGGCTCCAGCAGAACCCCTTTATCCTGTGTTGGGATATAGCAGGTTGGACAATGACTGACTGACTGACTGAATATGTAGACAACAATACAGATTTCCATACTGGATTGGTCAAGGCACGGGTTAACAATGGCTGCCTCTAGTACTGTTAGTCAACAGGGTACTGGTAGAAATTGGGCTACTGTTGGTCGAAGAAGAAGAATAAGAAGGAGAAGAAGAGGGGGGAGACGTGTCCGCAGGCAGGAGGAGAGGAGGAAGGTAAAGAGAGTGGAACTGAGGGTAGGAACTTTGAATGTTGGCAGTATGACTAGTAAGGGGAGAGAGTTAGCAGATGTGATGGAGAGAAGGAAGGATGATATATTGTGCGTGCAAGAGACTAAATGGAAGGGGAGTAAGGCCAGGGAATCGGAGGTGGATTCAAATTGTTCTATCATGGTGTGGATGGGAGGAAAAATGGCGTAGGAGTTATTCTGAAGGAACAATATGTCAAGAGTGTTTTGGAGGTGAAAAGAGTGTCAGGCAGAGTGATGATTATGAAGCTGGAAATTGGAGGTGTGATGATGAATGTTGCTAGTGCATATGCACCGCAAGTTGGGTGTGCAATGGAGGAGAAAGATTTATGGAGTGAATTATGCCATCTGTAAGCTTAGAACACTGATTCTTCAAAACTTTTAAGGAACATTGAAATATCTTCATAGTACATATTTAATTATTCTATCCATCTGTCCTTCCAGTGTTGTGCCAGCCCACATCAAGAATACAACGCGAGGCAGGAACAATCCGTGCACTAGCTAGTGCTGCGACCCCGTGTCCTCACATGTTTAATTAACAATATAGATTATTTAAATGATGTTAACATTTTATCTGTATAATGTAATAAAAATATTTTCCTGCATTTCATCTTAAAAATTATATTGTCATCATATGTAAATACGCGCTTTATAAAGTGGCTCAGGTTGTGCAATATTATAACTGTATCGCAAGTTTACAGTGAGGTGATTGTACTTATAAGTACTAACAGTTCTACAAGTAGCACTTGATGGACTGATTGAGTGCGTTTAGAGTTCTTGGTATGAAACTGTTTCTGAACCGTGAGGTCCGTACAGGAAAGGCTCTGAAGCGTTTGACGTATGGAAGAAGTTCAAATAGACAGCATGGCTGAGGCAGCGTGTGTTTGATGCTGTATATAATTCTCTTTTTGATCAGCTGCTATAAAGCTGTGATTCCACACTCAGAAACAGTGGGTTAAATATTCAGTGGTGCACTGAGAGTGACAATGCTAAAGCAGCTATAGTATTTGGAATAGTTTGGCCTTTCCGTGGACCATTATATGGTTACGGGTTGATTACAATCAGATGCCTTAAACTAATAAACGATATGCGGTTAATTTCAGTATATATGAAAAAGCCATGTCAGGGATGTGAATCTAAAAAATAAAGGGAAACCACACTGGAACAAAAGCACAGCTTTGACGCTGGGTGCCACCAGTTTGCAAAACCAAGTGGGGAACTTGTGTGCGCCAAGGATTTAGCTGGCGTGAAAATGTGTGTGGCTTTATGCCAAATTTAGTTTTTATACATTGCAATGTGAGCGTGGAAACGGGTATACACAACATTTTTGTGGGTACACACTGTTTATACATGAGGCCCCAGGTCATCAGCAAACACAGCATATTCCCCACAAAGAACTCTTTGGCAAATTTTGCTGGTCAACACTACTCCTTATAACATGTCTTAAAGAACAGAATAATATTCAATTGAGTCGGAAGCATTTCAATGTATATGTTGTTACAGCAGATTGAAAATAACAAAGGCAAAGGTGCTGAAATTTAATTAAGGACAGTGATGAGCAAAACAGGCAACTTTTGATTCACATACATTTTCGCCAGACTGGCAATAAAATAAGTTTTGCAGGTCAATTCGCAATTGCAAAGAGCGAAGCTCACTACAAAGAATTATGGGAGGACTTAAAGGTTCTTTGGGATGGAACAAAAGGAATACTGCTTCCAAAAGTACCATTCAGACTTCATGTCTACCTGTGTCCGTCATGGCAGCTGCACAATATTCATAATCTTTTCACACACACATACACACATGTACAGTGCATCCGTAAAGTATTCACAGCGCATCATCACTTTGTCCACATTTTGTTATGTCACAGCCTTATTCCAAAATGGATTAAATTCATTTTTTTCCTCAGAATTCTACACACAACACCCCATAATGACAATATGAAAAAAGTTTACTGGAGGTTTTTGCCAATTTATTAAAAATAAAAAAATTGAGAAAGCACATGTACATAAGTATTCACAGCCTTTGCCATGAAGCTCAGAATTGAGCTCAGGTGCCTCCTGTTCCCTCTGATCATCCTTGAGATGTTTCTGCAGCTTCATTGGAGTCCACCTGTGGTAAATTCAGTTGACTGGACCTGATTTGGAAAGGCACACACCTGTCTATATAAGGTCCCACAGTTGACAGTTCATGTCAGAGCACAAACCAAGCATGAAGTCAAAGGAATTGTCTGTAGACCTCCGAGACAGGATTGTCTCGAGGCACAAATCTGGGGAAGGTTACAGAAAAATTTCTGCTGCTTTGAAGGTCCCAATGAGCACAGTGGCCTCCATCATCTGTAAGTGGAAGAAGTTCGAAACCACCAGGACTCTTCCTATAGCTGGCCGGCCATCTAAACTGAGCGATTGGGGGAGAAGGGCCTTAGTCAGGGAGGTGACCAAGAACCCGATGGTCACTCTGTCAGAGCTCCAGAGGTCCTCTGTGGAGAGAGGAGAACCTTCCAGAAGGACAACCATCTCTGCAGCAATTCACCAATCAGGCCTGTATGGTAGAGTGGCCAGACGGAAGCCACTCCTTAGTAAAAGGCACATGGCAGCCCGTCTGGAGTTTGCCAAAAGGCACCTGAAGGACTCTCAGACCATGAGAAAGAAAATTCTCTGGTCTGATGAGACAAAGATTGAACTCTTTGGTGTGAATGCCAGGCGTAACGTTTGGAGGAAACCGTGGCACCATCCCTACAGTGAAGCATGATGATGACAGCATCATGCTGTGGGGATGTTTTTCAGCAGCAGGAACTGGGAGACTAGTCAGGATAAAGGGAAAGATGACTGCAGCAATGTACAGAAACATCCTGGATGAAAACCTGCTCCAGAGCGCTCTTGACCTCAGACTGGGGCGACGGTTCATCTTTCAGCAGGACAACGACCCTAAGCACACAGCCAATGTCCTTGAGTGGCCCAGCCAGAGCCCAGACTTGAATCCGATTGAACATCTCTGGTGAGATCTTAAAATGGCTGTGCACCGACGCTTCCCATCCAACCTGATGGAGCTTGAGAGGTGCTGCAAAGAGGAATGGGCGAAACTGGCCAAGGATAGGTGTGCCAAGCTTGTGGCATCATATTCAACAAGACTTGAGGCTGGAATTGCTGCCAAAGGGGCATCGACAAAGTATTGAGCAAAGGCTGTGAATACTTATGGACATGGGATTTCTCAGTTTTTTTATTTTTAATAAATTTGCAAAAACCTCAAGTAAACTTTTTTCACGTTGTCATTATGGGGTGTTGTGTGTAGAATTCTAAGGAAAAAAATGAATTTAATCCATTTTGGAATAAGGCTGTAACATAACAAAAGGTGGAAAAAGTAATGCGCTGGGAATACTTTCTGGATGCACTGTATGTGTGTGTGCCCTGTGCTAGCTGGGATTGGCTCCAGCAGACCCCCATGACCGTGTGTTAGGAAATACTGCGTTGGAGAATGACTGACTGATATTTGATAAGGTGCCACATAAGAGGTTGGGCATCAAACTAAAAGAAGTGGCAGTTCAGGGTGTGGGGTGTAGATGGGTGCAGAATTGGCTCAGACACAGGAAGCAGAGGGTGTGAGGAACCTCATCAGAATTGTTAAGATTGGTGACCAGCAGGGGGCATAATAACTATAATTGATTTAGATAGGAATAAAAATAACAAGATGGTTATGTTTGCAGATGATACCAAGTTAGGTGGATTAGCAGGTAATTTTGGAATCCGTTATATCATCACAGAAGGACTTGGACAGCAGACAGGCTTGGGCAGATTTGTGGCAGATGAAAATTAATGTCAGTAAATGTAAAGAATTAAACATAGGAAGTAAAAATGTAAGTTTTGAATACACAATAGGCGGTCGGAAAATAAAGAGTTCACCTTATGAGAAGGATTTAAGAGTTGTAGCGGACTCTAAGCTGTCAACTTCCCAGAATTGTTCAGAAGCCATTAAGAAGGCTAACAGAATGTCAGGTTATATAGTGCCTTGATGTATGGAGTACAAATCACAGGAGGTTCTGCTGAAGCTTTATAACACACTGGTGAGGCATCATCTGGAGTCCTGTGTGCAGTTTTGGGGATTCATTTTCATTCCAGGACCTCTTCAGTTTAGCATGAGTATACAAATTGGAGCAAAGCAACTGCAATAAACTTCACATTCAGCTAAGCTGCATCTGAATGCTAACACGAGCCTCTTGTGTTTCAGCTCTGTGCTGCACCACGATGGCACAGCAAGTGTCAGCCAACGGCCCACAAGGTGGATCCGTCACGATTTCCTGCTCCTACCAGGCATACTATAGAAACCGGGAGAAGTACTTCTGTCAAGATCCCTGCACCAGTGAGGATGACGTCCTGATCAAAACCACTTCTCAGGAGAGCCTGGCCTCTAGGGGAAGGTTCTCTGTCTTTGACTACACCTCCTACAGAGTCCTGTTTGTGACCATCGCTGACCTGCAGCTGAGCGATTCAGGCACATACTATTGTGGGATAAGCCTGCTTTGGAGTACAGACTTCTTCATCGAGGTGCAGCTAACTGTCAACAAAGGTAGGTCAACACTTCACCTGAGTTTAAGGGATGACTCCTCATAATGCTGACTGGTGCTGTCGGGGAAAAATCTTCAGAAAAAATGATCAGAGTCTTCCGAAAGGCAGTCAGAATTTAGATTTCACTGCACAGCATAGAAAACAATTGCAGAGCACATGAAACCAGTCTCAGTTCATGAAGTGAGCCCAGTGGTTTGGGCGCAGTTTGATTTTATTTCAATTCTAATCACAAAACATCCCATACATCATATATACAGGTGCTGGTCATAAAATTAGAATATCATGACAAAGTTGATTTATTTCAGTAATTCCACTCAAAAAGTGAAACTTGTATATTAGATTCATTCATTACACACAGACTGATGTATTTCAAATGTTTATTTCTTTTAATGTTGATGATTATAACTGACAACTAATGAAAGTCCCAAATTCAGTATCTCAGAAAATTAGAATATCAATTAAGACCAATGCAAAAAATGGATTTTTAGAAATGTTGGCCAACTGAAAGGTATGAACATGAACAGTATGAGCATGTACAGCACTCAATATTTAGTTGGTGCTCCTTTGGCCTGGATTACTGCAACAATGCGGCGTGGCATGGAGTCGATCAGTCTGTGGTACTGCTCAGGCGTTATGAGAGCCCATGTTGCTCTGATAGTGGCCTTCAGCTCTTCTGAATTGTTGGGTCAGGCGTATTGCATCTTCCTCTTCACAATACCCCATAGATTTTCTATGGGGTTAAGGTCAGGCGAGTTTGCTGGCCAATCAAGAACAGGGATACCATGGTCCTTAAACCAGGTACTGGTAGCTTTGGCACTGTGTGCAGGTGCCAGGTCCTGTTGGAAAATGAAATCTGAATCTCCATAAAGTTTGTCAGCAGCAGGAAGCATGAAGTGCTCTAAAACTTCCTGGTAGACGGCTGCGTTGACCTTGGACCTCAGAAAACACAATGGACCAACACCAGCAGATGACATGGCACCCCAAACCATCACTGACTGTGGAAACTTTACACTGGACATCACGCAACGTGGATTCTGTGCCTCTCCTCTCTTCCTCCAGACTCTGGGACCTTGATTTCCAAAGGAAATGCAAAGTTTACTTTCATCAGAGAACATAACTTTGGACCACTCAGCAGCAGTCCAGAGGCGAGACGCTTCTGACGCTGTCTCTTGTTCAAGAGTGGCTTGACACAAGGAATGCGACAGCTGAAACCCATGTCTTGCATACGTCTGTGCCTGGTGGTTCTTGAAGAACTGACTCCAGCTGCAGTCCACTCTTTGTGAATCTCCCCCACATTTTTCAATGGGTTTTGTTTCACAATCCTCTCCAGGGTGCGGTTATCCCCATTGCTTGTCCACTTTTTTCTACCACATCTTGTCCTTCCCTTCGCCTCTCTATTAATGTGCTTGGACACAGAGCTCTGTGAACAGCCAGCCTCTTTAGCAATGACCTTTTGTGTCTTGCCCTCATTGTGCAAGGTGTCAATGGTCGTCTTTTGGACAACTGTCAAGTCAGCAGTCTTCCCCGTGATTGTGTAGCCTACAGAACTCGACTGAGAGACCATTTAAAGGCTTTTGAGTTAATTAGCTGATTAGAGTGCGGCACCAGGTGTCTTCAATATTGAACCTTTTCACAATATTCTAATTTTCCGAGATACTGAATTTGGGACTTTCATTAGTTGTCAGTTATAATCATCAACATTAAAAGAAATAAACATCTGAAATACATCAGTCTGTGTGTAATGAATGAATCTAATATACATGTTTCATTTTTTGAATGGAATTACTGAAATAAATCAACTTTGTCATGATATTCTAATTTTATGACCAGCACCTGTATTTCTCATCATCCACTATACAGCTTTGTAATGATGACCTGATGCTGTACCTGTTTTCATAACAATTCCCTTGCCTTGTAAACTCCTTCCCTCTAATAATCATCAATCTATTGATAACAATAATTAGGACTCAAAGATCGTGCTTGTTGCCCGGCCCAAAGATGACCATAATGCGATCCTGTTTTACATTTCTCCCATTTTCATTTTCCTAATCTTGATCTAATAAAAATTGGAGGCCTTTTAATTGACCAGTCCTTATCATTACGTTGGAACCAGGGTGACCCACGTATGAGAAACTGAACTGTTCAATTAATAATTACTTGTTGCACCAGCATCCAGTAAGCAGCATGCAGCTTCACTGATAAAGGCTAAGCTGCTGGAGCTGGAAGCAGGCGTCTGGTTTCATAGTCAACTCTTAAACTCCTGTATAGCTCAGTCTTAGCTAACACAATGCAGCTTGCTTTCAACTGGATCATCTAGAACAGTGCTCCGCAACCTTTTCAAACCTACGACACACCAAAGTTCTTCCTAGAATTCCGCGGCACATCAAAAGCTATAATATATAGCAGTGGCGTCGCTATAGCGGGGGGGGGGGGCTTGGGGGTTCGGCTCCGCTCCGAGCGCCAGCTATTTAGGGGCGTCCAAACTACGGTACTTTATTTTTTTTTTTGTTCCTTGAGGAGGCGCAAAAAAAAAAAATTTCTTTCAGCTTTGGGGCGTCAAATTTTTCACCGCCCCGGGCAACATGATCTCCAGCTACGCCACTGATATATAGATATGAATTTAATACACAAATATTACAATAAATTTTCATTTTTTATTATAAGTATACATTTATTATAAGTATACATACATAAAAACTATACTATATTAACTTTTATGCAATCTTAATAATTATTATAACATAATGACTGATTAATGTGATACCTGCGCTTGTTTCAATGAACACAAAAGTTTTATATTCGGCTCAATATTTGACAGCGCAACCCGAAGTTCTTGGTCAAGATCTTTTAAGCATGACCGCTTATCATTTTTAATTAACACAAGAGTTGTTTGTCTTTTTTGGCGTAACTGGGATGGTTTGAATTTAGCTGGCGATTTAGTTTACTGGGTGCCATTGCCTCGTTTGATAGCTGATCGCCGCAAATGATGCATTGTGGCTTTGGAGCCGTTTCGTCACCACACCACGAGAATCCATATCGAATGTAGTCTTCGTTGTACTTCCTTTTCACAATCTTCTTTGGGTTTTTTTTGCAACACTTGTGCTGGGTTCTTCATCATCTGTACGTGAAGACGAATCTTTTCCACGTAAAAATTTATCCATATTTAAAGGGGTATAAAACTAAATATGAATCACACGAAGAACGTTAACCATACACAATTCAGCAACACAACTAATAGTAATGAATGATAACTACTGTCGCAAGACGAGTGAATGCGACGTAGCACGACTAATACGTCAGCTTGAATTGAATCTAGGTGAGGGCACGGAGCGATCTGCCTATCAAAGCATACTACGGAGTTGTCTGGCGACTACGTAGGGCCTACGTCGTAGGCGACAGGCGATGGGATTTATTATTTCAGAGAAATGACACATAAAATTATGAAACCTTTAAAAGGCTATTTACGCGAATATTTCATTGCACGTATTCTCGTTATTGTGTTTCTAAGGAGGACCGTTGAAATATTATTTAGTTAGAAAATTGTCTTATTTGACCGCGTCACACCTGTATCGGCTCACGGCACACCAGTGTGCCGCGGCACACCGGTTGCGGAGCACTGATCTAGAATATTCATAAGCCTTAAAATATAAAACTCAAAGCCATTTCAAAAAGGTTTGTATGTTTAAAGTGTTTATGTGCTAGCATGCAAGTTTACTTAGTTTTCTTTAAGTTTAAGGGCCTAAGTTTGAGGTCTTTAATCAGCCAGAAGGCCCAGCACAGTCACCGTGTCTCAAAACATCTTTACTAACTAAAAACACAGCGTCCTTGGTTCATAGAGAACAAGACCAAGTGAAAAGCAAGCAGGCCACATTAAAAATAAAAGCAGCGGCCTGTAAAATAAGAGTGCCTGTCTAAGCCACTTAAAAAGATGTCAAGCAACTCCATTTTCATAGTCAAAAGTCCTAAAACTAATAACAAGGCATACTGATCCTTGATTTAAACATCAAGAGGGTCTTGAATGGTGACAATGTGGCTTATGACAGGCACTATAGAGTTGTAAGAACCTTACGGGGTGGAAAAAATATAATGGACACTGACTTGATCGGACATTGTTTAGAAAGGCACATGTGTATAGAAGGTCCAGCAAATCACAACGCACATCGGGACAAAAACAAAACCAAGGAACTCTCTGTAGACCCCCATAATCCAGTTGTGGGGAGGTGTAGATCAGGGCAAGGGGACAAAACCACATGTAAAGCTTTGAATGTTCTTAGGAGCACAGTGGCCTAAATACTTTTGCAGTGGAAGAAGTTTGGAACCAGCAGGACTCTTACTACAGATGGACATCTTGCCAAACTGAATAACTTGGCAAGAAGGACCTTGGTCACCAAGGTCACCAAGAACCCAGCTCAACTCTGCTGAGAAGGGACACGTATTAGAAGGACGAACATCTCAGCAGCACTCCATCAGTCAGGCAGTTATGGTACAGTGGCAAAGTTCCACTTGCATTCTGTATAATGGCTTGCAAAGGACACTGAGACTGTGAGGAAAACGATTCGCTGGTTTGATGCAAGAAAAACTGAACTCTTTGGAGTGAGCTCCTAGCACAATGTCTGTTGAAGACCAGGCACTGCTCCTCACCTACCTAATACAATCTGTACAATGAAGCATGGTGGTGATCATGCGATGGAGAAAGGAAGACTAGTCAGAATTGAGGCAAGGATGAATGAGGCCAAATACAAAGAGGTTCTTGAAGAGTGCATGTGACGTCAGGTTGGGTGACAGTGACCTGAAGCATATAGACAAGTCAAGGCTGGAGTAACTTCAGGACAATTCTCTAACAGGCCCAAACAAAGCCCCTGAGAACGTGTACATGGCATTTTATAGATGCTTCTCCTCCAGTCTAACAGAGGAAGAAGGGGATAAACTGCCCAAATCCAATTGTAGAAGGTTTGTGGAGACTTACCAGACAGACGCAAAGCTGCAATTGCTGCCAAAGGGGCTTCTACAAGGTACAGAATTGTGGATATCCATCCATCCATCCATTGTCCAACCCGCTGAATCCGAACACAGGGTCACGGGGGTCTGCTGGGGCCAATCCCAGCCAACACAGGGCACAAGGCAGGAACCAATCCCGGGCAGGGTGCCAACCCACCGCAGGACACACACAAACACACCCACACACCAAGCACACACTAGGGCCAATTTAGAATCGCCAATCCACCTAACCTGCACATCTTTGGACTGTGGGAGGAAACCAGAGCGCCCGGAGGAAACCCACGCAGACACGGGGAGAACATGCAAACTCCACGCAGGGAGGACCCGGGAAGCGAACCCAGGTCCCCAGGTCTCCCAACTGCGAGGCAGCAGTGCTACCCACTGCGCCACCGTGCCGCCCCTGAATTGTGGATATGAATAGTGAAAATGATTTTCAGTTTGAAATTTTTAACAACTTTCAATGCCATTCTGAAAACATGTTGTCACTTTGTCATTATAGGTGACTTGAGTGTAGATTCATGGGCAAAAATGGCAAATTTATTCATAGACAATTAAATGTACTCCACCATGTGCAGAAAGTGAAGGGGTCTCCATACTTTCTTTATCCACTGTATAACACACACTGCCATAGAAAGTCAAACAGTACTAACAAAAGACCTCAGCCATCCTGTACAGTGGCTTTTTCTCACTCCCACCTTGTGGGCCGTACACCATCACAAAAAGAGATTTGTGGGCAGTTTCTCTGCCCAGGTCACAAGGTCACGAAACAGCCAATCATGATCACTGGTTGAAAATAAAGAAAGGTGGTGCTGAAGGTGCTTCGGCTTGTTCTTGTTAACCTGGGGATGGGGTCCCTAGTGCCGGAGCGCTAGGTGAGTTGAACAGATGTTGCCTCTTGTTATCCATGATGGGAAGTCATTATTATTAGACTTTGATGACATGTGGGACAGGGAACCCAGCCACAGGGGATGCACAAGCCAGTGTGTTTCTTCGTGCCGGTCCCAAGCCCAGATAAATGGGGAGGGTTACGTCAGGAAGGGCATCCGGTGAAAAATTTTGCCAAATCAATATGCGGACAGCAATACAAATTTCCATAACCGATCAGTTGATATCTCCGGGTTAACAACGACTGCCACCAGTACTGTTAGCCAACAGGGTACTGGCGGAAATTGGGTTACTGTTGGCCAAAGAAGAAAAAGAGGGAGAGACGTGTCTGGAGGCAGGACGAGAGGAGGAAGGCACAGCGAGTAGAACTGAGGGTAGGAACTTTGATTGTTGGCAGTATGACTGGTAAGAGAAGAGAGTTAGCAGATATGATTTAGTGAAGGAAAGTTGATATATTGTGCGTGCAAGAGACTAAATGGAAGGGGAGTAAGGCCTGGTGGATCAGAGGGGGATTCAAATTATTCTATCATGGTGTGGATGGGATGAGAAATGGACTAGGGGTTATTCTGAAGGAACAGCATGTCAAGAGTGTTTCCATCCATCCATCCATTTTCCAACCCACTGAATCCAAACACAGGGTCACAGGGGTCTGCTGGAGCCAATCCCTGCCAACACAGGGCACAAGGCAGGAAACAATCCTGGGCAGGGTGCCAGCCCACCGCAGGTCAAGAGTGTTTTGGAGGTTAAAAGAGTGTCAGGCAGAGCGATGATTATGAAGTTGGAAATTGGAGGAGTGATGATGAATGTTGTTAGTGCATATGCACCGCAAGTTGGGTGTGCGATGGAGGAGAAAGAAGATTTTTGGAGTGAGTTGGATGAAGTGATGAACAGTGTACCCAAGGGACAGAAAGTGGTGATTGGAGTGGATTTCAATGGACATGTTGGTGAAGGGAACAGAGGAGACGAAGAGGTGATGGGTAGGTATGGTGTCAAGGACAGGAATGAAGAAGGTCAGAAGATAGTGGATTTTACCAAAAGGATGGACATGGCTGTGGTGAATACGTATTTTAAGTAAAGGGAGGAACATAGGATTACGTACAAGAGTGGAGGAAGATGCACACAGGTAGATTACATCCTGTGCAGAAGTCAATCTGAAGGAGACTGGAGACTACAAAGTGGTGGCAGGGGAAAGTGTAGTTAGGCAACATAGAATGGTGGTCTGTAGTATGAAGTTGGAGATCAAGAAGAGGAAGAGAGTGAGGGCAGAGCCAAGGATCAAATGGTGGAAGTTGAAAAAGGAAGACTGCAAGGATGAGTTTAGGGAGGATGTGAAACAGGCACTGGGTGGTAGTGAAGAGTCACCAGACAGCTGGGAAACTACAGATGTGGTAAGAGTGACAGCAAGCAGGGTGCTTGGCGTGACATCTGGACAGAGGGAGGAGGAAAAGGAAACCTGGTGGTGGAATGGGGAAGTACAGGAGAGTATACAGAGGAAGAGGATGGCAAAGAAGAAGTGGGATAATCAGAGAGATGCAGTAGACAAGAATACAAGGAGATAAGGCACAAGGTGAACAGAGAGGTGACGAAGGCTAAAGAAAAGGCGTATGATGAGTTGTATGAGAGGTTGGACACTAAGGAGGGAGAAAAGGACCAGTGGGCTACAGTGAGGGACCGAGCTGGGAAAGATGTGCAGCAGGTTAGGGTGATAAAGGATAAAGATGGAAATATACTCACAAGCGAGGAGAGCGTGTTGAGAAGATGGAAGGAGTACTGATGAATGAAGAGAACAAGAGAGAGAAAAGGTTGGATGATGTGGAGATAGTGAATCAGGAAGTGCAACGGATTAGCAAGGAGGAAGTAAGGACAGTGATGAAGAGGATGAAAAATGGAAAGGCTGTTGGTCCAGATGACATACCTGTGGAAGCATGGAGGTGTTTAGGAGAGATGGCAGAGGAGTTTTTAACCAGATTGTTTAATGGAATCTTGGAAAGTGAGAGGATGCCTGAGGAGTGGAGAAGAAGTGTACTGGTACCGATATTTAAGAATAAGGGGGATGTGCAGGACTGCAGTAATTACAGGGGGATAAAAATGATGAGCCACAGCATGAAGTTATGGGAAAGAGTAGTGGAAGCTCAGTTAAGAAGGGAGGTGCTGATTAGTGAGCAGCAGGATGGTTTCATGCCAAGAAAGAGCACCACAGATGAGATGTTTGCTCTGAGGATGTTGATGGAGAAGTATAGAGAAGGCCAGAAGGAGTTGCATTGTGTCTTTGTGGACCTGGAGAAAGCATATGACAGGGTGCCTCAATAGGAGCTGTGGTATTGTATGAGGAAGTCGGGAGTGGCAGAGAAGTACGTAAGAGTTGTAAAGGATATGTACGAGGGAAGTGTGACAGTGGTGAGGTCTGCGTTAGGAGTGATGGATGCATTCAACGTGGAGGTGGAATTAGATCAGGGATCGGCTCTGAGCCCTTTCTTATTTGCAGTGGTGATGGACAGGTTGACAGACGAGATTAGACAGGAGTCTCTGTGGACTGTGATGTTTGCTGATGACATTGTGATCTGTAGCGATAGTAGGGAGCAGGTTGAGGAGACCCTGGAGAGGTGGAGATATGCTCTGGAGAGGAGGGGAATGAAGGTCAGTAGGAACAAAACAGAATACATTTGTGTGAATGAGAGGGAGGTCAGTGGAATGGTGAGGATGCAGGGAGTAGAGTTGGTGAAGGTGGATGAGTTTAAATACTTGGGATCAATAGTACAGAGTAATGGAGAGTGCTGAAGAGAGGTGAAAAAGAGAGTGCAGGCAGGGTGGAGTGGGTGGAAAAGAGTGTCAGGAGTAATTTGTGAGAGACGGGTATCAGCAAGAGTGAAAGGGAAGGTCTACAGGACGGTAGTGAGACCAGCTATGTTATATGGGTTGGAGACGGTGGGACTGACCAGAAAGCAGGAGACAGAGCTGGAGGTGGCAGAGTTAAAGATGTTAAGATTTGTACTGGGTGTGACAAGGATGGACATGATTAGAAATGAGGACATTAGAGGGTCAGCTCAGGTTGGATGGTTTGGATACAAAGTCAGAGAGATGAGATTGTGTTGGTTTGGACATGTGCAGAGGAGAAATGCTGGGTATACTGAGAGAAGGGTACTAAGGATAGAGCTGCCAGGGAAGAGGAGAAGAGGAAGGCCTAAGAGAAGGTTTTTGGATGTGGTGAGAGAGGACATGCAGGTGATGGATGTAACGGAAAAAGATGCAGAGGACAGAAAGATATGAAAGAAGATGATCCGCTGTGGCAACCCCTAACGGGAGCAGCTGAAAGAAAAAGAAGATTACATGTTGGGACGGTGGGCTCCTCCTTAGTGTCTAGAGTGCACCCCTTTGTGTACATATCATGGACTTTAAGGAGCTTGCACACTTTGGTGTACAGAGCGTATCCACTTTTACTTTCATAAATGGCACCCAGCGGGTAACAGTGCCCACTCACTATCATCAGAGTTCAATGATGGAGGTGAGGGTTGGGGTTCCCCTCTGTGGGCACCCCTGAAATTTCATAAATGGAGCCCCTCAGATGATAGCGCCTAGTTCACCTAATGGATTGACCAGATCTGAGGGTCCCCCCTCGTAGACAGTATCGGGAGGTTGGGAGAAGTGCAGGTACTGCTTATTGGTGAGTACCACCTGACATCAAACATTTCCAGTATACATGGAAAAGCAACCAGTACAGCAAAACGTAAAAGTGCCAGTATTGAGTACTGTGGGTAGAGGCCCACATAACGCATTCGTCACAAGAACAAATATGGTGCTTGTTCTTCCATGCAAGGATCAGCCGTATCAACAGTGTGACACATTTTCTTGTATATAGGTACATATTATTCTGTAATTGTGTGTACAGTATGTTTCATTCTGGGTATGTATGCTTGTGTATGGGTGTCTTTTTATTGGTATTATATTTTCTTTAATATTTTGAGTTTGCATGGAAGAAAGAATTTCATGTTACCATGTGTATGTGACAATAAACAAAGGAAACCACAACAAACATTCATGACAACACCTTCGACTGTCACAGAACTGGACGCTTTTCTTCTTGATGAGTGATGGAATGGTAAAAAGCCCACAGCTCCAGACTGGTAGTGACAAAATGCATGTAAGGATTAAAGCTGCCTTGACACCAAATGGTGGCCTTACTTCTTATTAGGTCAATAATAGTAAGGCAGTGCCAGATGTTTCCGTTATTTTTTAAAATAAAAGGAGATACAACTTCTGGATGATGGACTGTAGCTAATACATTTCTTCTTTGATGTTAGTTCCCGCTATCACAGTCAGCCAATTACTCCATGAAGAGATGAGCACCAGAGTGACATCAGCACCGGCAGAGCTGACAAGCATGCAGGCAGGTAACTGAGTGAAAAATGGCGCAGTCCTTCTGCAGCCTTCAAGTGTCACCGTGATTCATGTCACTTGGGTTACACTGCAGAAAACACAGCAGTTGAATCTCATTTGTCTTCGATCAGGGAGCACAGTGCAAGAGAACGGGAGAGCAACAGAGGAAGACCTGAGTGTGACGACATGGCAGTCAGGTGAGTCATGCTGGGTACCCTGGATAATTCACAGGTGATAGATAGATAGATACTGTAGATAGATGGATGTGAAAGGCACTATTTTACAGATAGTAGACAGAGAACAGAGAACCATGGACACATGGAATAAATAGTGTGGTGGTCAGTAGGACTTATGTTATTTTATTTTGAAGCAGTTAAATGGATTGGACTGGTGAGCTTCTTTGGACTGGATGGCCAGTTCTAGTCTAATTCTTTCTGATGTTCTGATGTTTTATTTGCGTATTTGTTTTTTCTGACAACGCGTACTTGTTTGCTGTAAAGTGTGTGAGGTCACAGAGAGCTTTGGTGCGAGTGTGACTAGTTGAATAACGGCCTCTCTCACATAAACAGCTCCTATCTGATTCCTTTGGTTTATGTGACACTCACAGATTTATCTTCTCTTTTATTTAATTCTCAGAGGCAGAGGGTGTGGAGTTCACCACTGCAGTCATCAGGACGGCCGTTGGACTGCTCTGCGTATTTTTTCTTGCTGTCACTGTGCTTGTATCTGAAGTAATTGCAAGGTGCAGAAGGTGAGAAGTTTTTATTATCATCAAAGATTCTTCCATTACAGAGCAAAAAGACGCTCTGAGTTGTTGATTGTTAAAAAGTGGTGTGTTCAGATTTTCAGCTGAGTGGTCTCCATCAGAAGTTCTTGTATGTTCTTCTCTTACTACTGCAGTTTCCCTTCCTAGTAACTGTAAAGAGTGTGCCCATATTTGGACTGGCACCACATTCACACCAGATTCTACCTGCAAAGGTTTGCTCTCATGAACCTAAACTGAATTGTTTTGAGTTTAGGTGTGCAGACAACAACAACAATATTTATTTCTAGAGCACCTTTTCATACAAATGATGAGCTCAAAGTGCTTTACATGATGAAGAAAAGAAAAAAGACAAAATAGATAAGAAAATAAAATTAGGGAACACTAATTAACATAGAATAAAAGTAAGGTCCGATGGCCAGGGAAGACAGAAAAAACAAACAAAAAAACACTCCAGCGAGCTGGAGAAAAAAAATAAAATCTGCAGGGGCTCCGAGGCCACGAGACCACCCAGCCATCTCTAAGCACCTACCTAACATAAATGGCCTCAATCAGACCTCATAGTATTCAGGGTTCTCATGGAAGAACTTGATGATGACGGTCATGTGGACCTCCGGCCTTCAGTCCATCAATGGAGGGACATCACGGTGCTTTGATCAAGTCCTAGTTAACATTCTGGCAGCTCCTTTCTGCACTCGTTGCAATCGATTGATGTCTTTTTTGGGTGGTCCTGAGAGGAGTGCATTGCAGTAATCTAGCCAACTGAAAACAAAAGCGTGAACTCATTTCTCAGCATCATACAATGTTATAAGAGGTCTAACTTTTGTTATATTTCTTAAGTGACAAAATTCTGTCCTAGTAATCTGATTAATATGTGATTTAAAATTCTGGTCACAGTCAATAGTTATCCCTAAATTCTTTACCTCCATCTTGACTTTCAATCCTAATGCATCAAGTTTATTTCTAATAACCTCATTATATCCATTTTTGCCAATCACTAAAATTTCTGTTTTCTCCTTATTTAATTTGAGAAAATAATAATAATAATTATTTATATTTATATAGCACTTTTCTCACTACTCAAAGCGCTCAGCAATTGCATGTTAAGGGCCTTGCTCAAGGGCCCAACAGAGCAGAGTCCTCATTCATTCAGAAACACAAGTAAGACATTGGGGTCAGTGAATCAAGAGAGTCGGGGTCATCAGGCGCTATTGATAAATACAGTTGTGTGTCATCAGCATAACTGTGGTAACTCACGCTATGCCCAGAGATAATCCTACCTAATGGAAGCACTTACTAAAAGGTCTTATCGACACAGAACACGTCACCAGGCTCAGGCACCATAATTATTGAGTAGAGCTGCACTAGAATACAAAATTCATATTTGGTGGGATCAGTAGATGAATGTTCTGAAATGTAATTTGCTGAAACAGAAGAAACACAGAAAGCTTCACCAACAGAATGGAAGGAGCTCATGTAATCCATCAAGCCCAGAGTTGGGGTGGGCTCACGAATGAACTCCAACCAAGGAAGTGGAGCAGGAAAAATGTAAAAATAACTACAAGAAACAGACTTGGAATTGCAAGAAATCAAATTCAATATAGTGCCACTCTGTGGAATTCCTTCTCTTTTTTTTCCTGAACATAAACATGAAATTAATTATGATAGACTTCCCATGGGCTCACCACCTATGGGAGGGGCCAAGGAGGTCAGGTGCAGTGTGAGTTGGGTGGTGGCCGAAGGCGGGGACCTTGGCGGTCCGATCCTCGGTAAGGTGGTCGGTGCCTGTCGTGGTGGCAATCCCCGAACCCGTTGGTGGACACCGGCGGTGAAGGATGCCATTAAGCTGAAGAAGGAGTCCTACCGGTCCCTTTTGTCCTGTGGGACCCTGGAGGCAGCCGATAGGTACCGGCAGGCCAAGCAGAATGCGGCTTTGGTGGTTGCTGAGGCAAAAACTCGGGCGTGGGAGGAGTTCGGGGAGGCCATGGAGAACGACTTTCGGACGGCTTCGAGGAGATTCTGGTCCACCATCCGGCGTCTCAGGAAGGGGAAGCAGTGCAGTGTCAACACTGTATATGGTGGGGATGGTGCGCTGCTGACCTCGACTCGAGACGTTGTGGGTCGGTGTGGGGAGTACTTCGAAGACCTCCTCAATCCCACTAACATGCCTTCCAATGAGGAAGCAGAGCCTGGGGACTCAGAGGTGGGCTCCCCCATCTCTGGGACTGAGGTCACCGAGGTGGTCAAAAAACTCCTTGGTGGCAGGGCCCCGGGAGTGGATGAGATACGCCCGGAGTTCCTCAAGGCTCTGGATGTTGTAGGACTGTCTTGGTTGATACGCCTCTGCAACATCGCATGGACATCAGGGACAGTGCCTCTAGAATGGCAGACCGTGGTGGTGGTCCCCCTCTTTAAGAAAGGGGATCGGAGGGTGTGTTCCAACTACAGAGGGATCACACTCCTCAGCCTCCCTGGAAAAGTCTATTCAGGGGTCCTGGAGAGGAGGGTCCGTCGGATAGTCGAGCCTCGGATTCAGGAGGAACAGTGTGGTTTTCGTCCTGGTCGCGGAACAGTGGACCAGCTCTATACCCTTAGCAGGGTCCTGGAGGGTGCATGGGAGTTTGCCCAACCAGTCTACATGTGTTTTGTGGACTTGGAAAAGGCATTCGACCGTGTCCCTCGGGGAATCCTGTGGGGGGTACTCCGAGAGTATGGGGTACCGGCCCCCTGATAAGAGCTGTTCAGTCCCTGTACGATCGGTGCCAGAGCTTGGTCCGCATTGCCGGCAGTAAGTCGAACCCGTTTCCAGTGAGAGTTGGACTCCGCCAGGGCTGCCCTTTGTCACCGATTCTGTTCATAACTTTTAGGGACAGAATTTCTAGGCGCAGCCAGGGCGTTGAGGGGGTCCGGTTTGGTGGACTCAGGATTGGATCACTGCTTTTTGCAGATGATGTTGTCCTGTTTGCTTCATCAGGCTGTGATCTGCAGCTCTCTCTGGATCAGTTCGCAGCCGAGTGTGAAGCGGCTGGGATGAGAATCAGCACCTCCAAATCCGAGACCATGGTCCTCAGCCGGAAAAGGGTGGAGTGCCCTCTCAGGGTTGGTAGCGAGATCCTGCCTCAAGTGGAGGAGTTCAAGTATCTCGGGGTCTTGTTCACGAGTGAGGGAAGAATGGAGCGTGAGATCGACAGGCGGATCGGTGCGGCATCCGCAGTAATGCGGGCGCTGCATCGGTCTGTCATGGTGAAAAAGGAGCTGAGCCGCAAGGCGAAGCTCTCAATTTACCAGTCGATCTATGTTCCTACCCTCACCTATGGTCATGAGCTATGGGTAGTGACCGAAAGAACGAGATCGCGAATACAAGCGGCTGAAATGAGTTTCCTCCGCAGGGTGTCTGGGCTTTCCCTTAAAGATAGGGTGAGAAGCTCAGTCATCCGGGATGGGCTCAGAGTAGAGCCGCTGCTCCTCCGCATCGAGAGGAGTCAGATGAGGTGGCTCGGCATCTGATCAGGATGCCTCCTGGATGCCTCCCTGGTGAGGTGTTCCGGGCACGTCTAACCGGGAGGAGGCCCCGGGGGAGACCCAGGACACGCTGGAGGGACTATGTCTCTCGACTGGCCTGGGAACGCCTTGGGATTCTCCCGGAAGAGCTAGAAGAAGTGGCCGGGGAGAGGGAAGTCTGGGCATCTCTGCTCAAGCTGCTGCCCCCGCGACCCGACCTCAGATAAGCGGGAGACAATGGATAGATAGATAGATAGATAGATAGATAGATAGATAGATAGATAGATACTTTATTAATCCCAAGGGGAAATTCACATACTCCAGCAGCAGCATACTGATAAAGAACAATATTAAATTAAATAGTGATAACAATGCCGATAAAAATGCAGGTATACAGACAGACAATAACATTGTATAATGTTAACGTTTACCCCCCCGGGTGGAACATAGTGTGGCGGAGGAGCGATCTCCTCAGTCTGTCAGTGGAGCAGGACGGTGACAGCAGTCTGTCGCTGAAGCTGCTCCTCTGTCTGGAGATGATCCTGTTTAGTGGATGCAGTGGATTCTCCATGATTGACAGGAGTCTGCTCAGCGTCCGTCGCTCTGCCACAGATGTTAAACTGTCCAGCTCCATGACCACAATAGAGCCTGCCTTCCTCACCAGTTTGTCCAGGCGTGAGGCGTCTTTCTTCTTAATGCTGCCTCACCAGCACACCACTACGTAGAAGAGGGCACTCACCACAACCGTCTGATAGAACATCTGCAGCATCTTATTGCAGATGTTGAAGGACGCCAGACTTCTAAAGAAGTATAGTCGTCTATAAAGGTTATAAAGGTTATGTTATAAAGGTTAAGCAGAACTTCCTGTGACTTGTACTCCACACATCAAGGCGCTATATAACCTGACATTCTGTTAGCCTTCTTAATGACTTGTGATGGTGTAGAGTCGACCATGACTCCTAAATCCTTCTCATAAGGTATACTTACAATTTTCAGACCTCCCATTGCTTATTCAAATGTAACATTTTTACTTTCTATATGTAATACTTTATATTTTCTGGCATTAAATCCCAACCGCCACAAATCTGCCCAAGCCTGTCTGCTATCCAAGTCTCTCTGTGACAAGTCAACAGGTTCTCGATTATCTGCCAATCCACCTCTCTTGGTATCATTCGCACACTTTACCAGCTTGTTACTTGTATTCCTATCCAAGGCATTAGTACTAGGGTGTTGTACTGTGAAGAAGGGGCCTGAGTTACCTTGAATGCTTGCATATTGTAATCTTTTTAGTTAGCCAATAAAAGGTGTCATTTTGTTTGACTTCTTAATATATCCAAATCATTTATATAAATTAAAAACAGCATTGGACGCAGCACTGACCCCTGCTGGACACCACTCATAACATCACCCAATTCTGATGAGGTTCTTTATGCCATCACCTTCTGCTTCCTGTGCCTGAGCCAATTCTGCACCCCTCTACACTCCACATCCTGAACTCCCACATCTTTTAGTCTGATGCCCGTATGACACTTTCTCAAATGCTTTCTGATGCTCAAGGTAAATCATATCATAAATAATAATAATAATACATTTTATTTATATAGCGCCTTTCCCATGCTCAAGGCACTTACAGAGTATAATAAAGAACAGCAGTGTATACAGTATATAGCATTGTACAAACCAGATAAATAAAGAAGATTAAGGCAGTGAATTCTGAAAAAAAAAACAGACAACATAATTGATTGTCTCGCACACACACACAGGTTACATTAGCATCGTGACAGAGAAGTAAACTGAGAGAAGGGTAATAAAGTCAAGTAGAGCTAAAAGCCATCCTGAACAGATGAGTTTTGAGTTGTTTTTTAAAAGAATTCATGGAGTCAGCTGACCTGATTAATTTTGGTAGGTCATTCCAGAGTCTGGGCGCTATACAGCTGAAGGCCCTGCTGTCACCCATGGAGTGTAGATTAGTGAGGGGCACAACAAGATTACCAGAATCAGAGGACCTTAGTGGGCGGACAGGCACATAGTGATGGAGGAGCTCACTGATGTAGTTTGGCGTGATGTCATTTAAGGCTTTATAGGTTATTAGTAGGATTTTATATTCGATTCTGTAAGACACAGGGAGCCGGTGAAGACGGAGCAGGATGGGTGTGATGTGCTCGCTGCTGCTGGTCCGTGTAAGGACTCTTACAGCTGAGTTTTGAATAAGCTGGAGCTGTGATAGAAGATTAGAAGGGACACCTGCCAGTAGGGAATTACAATAATCGATGCGGGATGTGATAAAAGCATGGACAAGTTTCTCAGCATTAGAGAAAGAGAGGAAGGAGCGAACACGGGATATGTTATGGAGGTGAAAGTAAGAAAGTTTGTTAATGTGATTTACGTGGGCGGAATAAGAGAGGGAGGAATCAAAAATAACACCAAGATTCTTTACAGTAGAGGCAGGTCTGATGAGATCACTGCCAAGATAGACTGGGAAGGAGCTCATTTTATTAAGTTGCATTTTAGTCCCAATTTGCAGGAGTTCAGTTTTATTGCAATTTAATTTTAAACAGTTCTGCTCCATCCAGGTTTTAATTTCACTAAGGCAGGTTGTGAGCTGAGAAAGCTCTGATGAAGTTCCACTTTTAACACTGAAGTAGAGTTGAGTATCATCTGCATAAAAATGATAACCCAGTCCATAGCTACGGATAATATGGCCAAGGGGAAGCATCTAAATACAGAAAAGCAGAGGGCCGAGGACATACTTCTCGTATATATGATTGCATACTACGTTGGATGATGTGGAGATAGTGAATCAGGAAGTGCAATTAATTACCAAGGAGGAAGTAAGGACAGCTATGGAGAGGATGAAAAATGGAAAAGCAGTTGGTCCAGATGACATACCTGTGGAAGCATTGAGGTGTTTAGGAGAGATGGCAGTGGAATTTTTAACCAGATTGTTTAATCGAATCTTGGAAAGTGAGAGGATGCCTGAGGAGTGGAGCAGAAGTGTAGTGGTGGGCCGATATTTAAGAATAAGGGGGATGTGCAGGACTGCAGTAACTACAGGGAGATAAAATTGATGAGCCACAGCATGAAGTTATGGGAAAGAGTAATGGAAGCTCAGTTAAGAAGTGAGGTGATGATTAGTGAGCAGCAGGATGGTTTCATACCAAGAAAGAGCACCACAGATGCAATGTTTGCTATGAGGATGTTGATGGAGAAGTTTAGAGAAGGCCAGAAGGAGTTGCATTGCGTCTTTGTGGACCTGGAGAAAGCATATGACAGGGTGATTCGAGAGGAGTTGTGGTATTGTATGAGGAAGTCGGGAGTGGCAGAGAAGTATGTAAGAGTTGTACAGGATATGTACGAGGGAAGTGTGACAGTGGTGAGGTCTGAGTTGGAGTGACGGAGGTGGGATTACATCAGGGATCGGCTCTGAGCTCTTTCTTATTTGCAATGGTGATGGACAGGTTGACAGACGAGATCAGACAGGAGTCCCCATGGACTGTGATGTTTACTGATGACATTGTGATCTGTAGTGAGAGTAGGGAGCAGGTTGAGGAGACCCTGGAGAGGTGGAGATATGCTCTAGAGAGGAGAGGAATGAGGTCAGTATGAACAAGACAGAATACATGTGTGTAAATGAGAGGGAGGTCAGTGGAATGGTGAGGATTCAAGGAGTAGAGCTGGCGAAGGTGGATGAGTTTAAATACTTGGGATCAACAGTACAAAGTAATGGGGATTGTGAAAGAGAAGTGAAGAAGAGAGTGCAGGCAGGGTGGAATGGGTGGAGAAGAGTGTCAGGAGTGATTTGTGACAGACGGATATCAGCAAGAGTGAAAGGGAAGGTCTACAGGACGGTAGTGAGACCAGCTATGTTATATGGGTTGGAGACGGTGGCACTGACCAGAAAGCAGGAGACAGAGCTGGAGGTGGCAGAGATTTGCAGTGGGTGTGACGAGGATGGACAGGATTAGAAATGAGGACATTAGAGGGTCAGCTCAAGTTGGATGGTTGGGAGACAAAGTCAGAGAGGTGAGATTGTGTTGGTTTGGACATGTGCAGAGGAGAGATGCTGGGTATATTGGGAGAAGGGTGCTAAGGATAGAGCTGCAAGGGAAGAGGAAAAGAGGAAGGTCTAAGAGAAGGTTTATGGATGTGGTGAGAGAGGACATGCAGTTGATGGGTGTAACAGACCAAGATGCAGAGGACAGAAAGATATGGAAAAAGATGATCCGCTGTGGCAACCCCTAACGGGAGCAGCCGATAGAAGAAGAAGATAACATTGCTTTAATGTCAATTTTATGCTTTTGAATTTTGGAACAACTCGACTCTCTTTTTTATTTCCACAGACTTACCTGAATAAGTACAACAAGAAGGTGGTCTCCAGCAACACTACACCCCCGGTAGATGGACTCTCCAATTGTCCTTTTTTTCCTGCATTAAAGTAGAATGAGGAAGGCGTTTTTATCTCATATGGACGCCATGAATGGAAGCTTGAAGCAAAGTCATCTTTGACAGTATAAATGAACTTTGGGCTTATTTGTATTTAAATTCTTTCTTAATACTGACTAGAGCAGTGTTCCTCAACCAGTGGAGCGGTCATGGACTTCTGCCATTTGGGTCACAAGTTGCTATTGTTTATATTGGTAGTGGGACGAGCAGTTTCTCGTCCTCGATCTACAACGATTTCACTAGATTCACTAAGAGGAACCCACCACTTTAATGATCCCGTGTGATTCACCAAGGGGAACCTGTAACTTGAATGATCCTTCTCAATTTATTATGAATGATTACCACTCTGACAATCCCACTCGATTATTCCGAGGGGAACAACCACTCTAAACATTGTGCTAGATTCACCAAGGCGGAACCCACAAATTTAGTCAGGTTAGGACAGGTTGGGGTGCATACACTGGTACAGCGCGTTGCCGCAGCCACAACATGACAAAATGACTCGGGATCCTGGTTGGCAATCCTCCAGGCAGACACGCGGTCCAATCCCACCCTCCACAAATGACAATCTATCTTCCGCAACCAGGTGTTTCTAAGGCGTGGGCATCTCCTTGGTCTGTTCCAGCCACTCGAGTCCTCAACAATGAGGATCCTATGAGCCGGATCACCCTCTGGGAATCGTGCCACATGGCCGGAGTGTTGTAAATGATGCTATCTTGCAATGCAGGCAATGTGCCTCATTTAGCACAAAGTCAAATCAGCGGTACACAAGGTTTGTCCAGAAAGACACAGTACCAAAGGAGTCCAGTCTTCGTCTCAGGTCACTGGATAGCGTCCATGTCTCGCAGCCATATAGTAAGACAGGGACAAGCCAGGGATCAGAGCCTCCAATGACTCTGTGAAGATCACAGCATCATCAGCAAAGTCAAGATCAGTTAATCTTTCTTTGCCAACAGATGCTCCACAGCTGCTGGACCCCACGACTTTGCCCAACACCCAGTCCATGCAGGTACTGAACAGAGTAGGAGCAGAACACATCCCTGACAAACCCCAGAATCAACTGGGAAAAACACAGAGGTCCTGTCTCCATTCAGCACAGCACTCACAGTACCAGTGTACAGGTCGGCCATGATATCCAGCAACCTCGAGGGGATCCCGCAAACCGCCAGGATAATCCCACAAGGCAGCTCGATCAACTGAGTCCAATGCTTTACAAAAATTGATAAATCCTGCAAAGAAAGATATTCGTGTTCGCGCTCCATGAGAACACTTAGTGCCAGGATGCGGTCGATGGTAGACTTCTTAGGCGTAAAACCAGACTGCTCTGGTCGCTGGTAGGTGAGCAAGCGGCCATGGATTATATTGAGGAGGACCTTACCTGGCACTGAGAGCAGTGTTATGACCCTGTAGTTGCCGCAATCTAAGCGACCACCCTTCCCTTCCCAGATAGGAACGACAAGTCCAGTTTAATAATTTAACGATCCTTCTCAATTCCTTATGGCTGTACCACTCTGACGATTCCACTCGATTCACCAAGGGGTCAACCACTCTAAAGATCGTGCTAGATTCACCAAGGAGGAACCCACAAATGTAACGATCCCAGTTGATTCACCAAAAGAAACCTGTAACTTTAATGAACCCACTCGATTCACTGAGGGGGACGACCACTCTAAAGATCGTGCTTGATTCAACCTTAATCCCCACATTTTTAGGCCGTGAAGACACTTATATGGAAAGCAGTATACAGTGCATCTGGAAAGTATTCACAGCACATCACTTTGTCCACATTTTGTTATGTTACAGCATTATTCCAAATTGGATTAAATTCATTTTTTTCCTCAGAATTCTACACACAACACCCCATAATGACAACGTGAAAAACGTTTACTTGAGACTGTTGCAAATTTATTAATAATAAAAAAATTGAGAAAGCACATGTACATAAGTATTCACAGCCTTTGCCGTGAAGCTCAAAATTGAGCTCAGGAGCATCCTGTTTCCCCTGATCATCCTTGAGATGTTTCTCCAGCTTCATTGGAGTCCACCTATGGTAAATTCAGTTGACTGGACCTGATTTGGAAAGGCACACACCTGTCTATATAAGGTCCCACAGTTGACAGTTCATGTCAGAGCACAAACCAAGCATGAAGTTAAAGGAATTGTCTGTAGACCTCCGAGACAGGATTGTCTCAAGGCACAAATCTGGGGAAGGTTACAGAAAAATTTCTGCTGCTTTGAAGGTCCCAATGAGCACAGTGGCCTCCATCATCCGTAAGTGGAAGAAGTTTGAAACCACCAGGACTCTTCCTAGAGCTGGCCGGCCATCTAAACTGAGTGATCGGGGGAGAAGGGCCTTAGTCAGGGAGGTGACCAAGAACCCGATGGTCACTCTGTCAGAGCTCCAGAGGTTCTCTGTGGAGAGAGGAGAACCTTCCAGAAGGACAACCATCTCTGCAGCAATCCACCAATTAGGCCTGTATGGTAGAGTGGCCAGACGGAAGCCACTCCTTAGTAAAAGGCACATGGCAGCCCGCCTGGAGTTTGCCAAAAGGCACCTGAAGGACTCTCAGACCATGAGAAAGAAAATTCTCTGGTCTGATGAGACAAAGATTGAACTCTTTGGTGTAAATGCCAGGCGTCACGTTTGGAGGAAACCAGGCACCGCTCATCACCAGGCCAATACCATCCCTACAGTGAAGCATGGCGGTGGCAGTATCATGCTGTGGGGATGTTTTTCAGCAGCAGGGACTGGGAGACTAGTCAGGATAAAGGGAAAGATGACTGCAGCAATGTACAGAGACATCTTGGATGAAAACCTGCTCCAGAGCACTCTTGACCTCAGACTGGGGCGACGGTTCATCTTTCAGCAGGACAACGACCCTAAGCACACAGCCAAGATATCAAAGGAGTGGCTTCAGGACAACTCTGTGAATGTCCTTCAGTGGCCCAGCCAGAGCCCAGACTTGAATCCGATTGAACATCTCTGGAGAGATCTTAAAATGGCTGTGCACCGACACTTCCCATCCAACCTGATGGAGCTTGAGAGGTGCTGCAAAGAGGAATGGGCCAAACTGGCCAAGGATAGGTGTGCCAAGCTTGTGGCATCATATTCAACAAGACTTGAGGCTGGAATTGCTGCCAAAGGTGATCGACAAAGTATTGAGCAAAGGCTGTGAATACTTATGGACATGGGATTTCTCAGTTTTTTTGTTTTTAACAAATTTGCAAAAACCTCAAGTAAACTTTTTTCACGTTGTCATTATGGGGTGTTGTGTGTAGAATTCTGAGGAAAAAAATGAATTGAATCCATTTTGGAATAAGGCTGTAAGATAACAAAATGTGGAAAAAGTGAGGCGCTGTGAATACTTTCTGGATGCACTGTATCACAACACCAAGATGATTGAGAACCACTGATCTAGAGAACAGAATAGACATGGCCTTATAGGCAAACATGAATAAAGAAAAGAAAACAAGTGAAACTGAAGAGAAGAAGATTCAACTCATTGGTTAACGAAAGCCCAGCAGATCCTAAAGAAACCATAGCAAATACCAAAGAGAAATCCTAACTGTAACGTGGTTAAGGGTTAAGGCCAAATAATTGGGTTACTTGTGGAGAAATTGAGGTGTATTAACCTGGTTTCTCAGAGACCAATATCCAGTTCCTTGAACCAGAATAACGGCTTACATGGCATTTTAGAAACTGGCTTTCTCGGAATAACAAGGTTATTAACACACATGTAAAGAAATGACTCTTTGAATACATTGCTCTAAAAACATTGACACACCTTTGGCTTTGTTAACATTCTCAGGTTTTGACCGATGAGTGAACACTTCTGATGAGCTCAGGTTGTCTTTGCTAGTGTTTTCTGAAATCAGAGAAACTTGAGGTCACTTGTTAATATGATGTCAGGTATTAGGAGTCCTGTGGTGGGCTGGTGCCCTGCCCAGGGTTTGTTTCCTGCCTTGCACCCTGTGTTGGCTGGGATTGGCTCCAGCAGACCCCTGTAGTTAGGATATAGCGGGTTGGATAATGGATGGATGGATTAGGAGTCCCAAAGCACATAAATCCCAAGAAGTTAAAAAAAAGCACTTCCAAAAATACCCACTAGAGGGGGATGGCACCATAAAACCCAGCTAGTAATAAAGGCAGACACCGAATCTTATAAAAGAAAAAGGTTATTTGCAAAATGCTCTTCAATAGCAAAGAAGTGATGGGGAGCACAAGAAGCAAAAGAAATTGGCCAAAAATGAAAAGGCCATCGAGTGCAAACAAATCCATCCATCTGTTTTCCAACCCGCTGAATCCTAACTACAAGGTACACGGGGGTCTGCTGGAGACCAATGACAGCCAACACAGGGTTCAAGGCAGGAAACAAACCCCGGGCAGCGCGCCAGCCCACCACAGCAAACAAATCTCAGTACAGAAATTCAGAAATACAGTCAAAACAGAACATCAAGGTTCAAAAATCCAGCAAATCAATAAAGCATAAATAAACTCACCAACTCCATAGTGTGTTTGAAATGAACTGTCAGGAACTGTAGGAGACCCCCAAGATGTACAGGGTGGAGGGCAATTCCTGGTGATGACTGGCAGGCGGCTCTGTCTTTGGGAGGTGCCTTTCCTATCTATCTATCTAATTACATCTTTCCTGAAGAAGAGGCCTGAGTTGCCTCAAAAGCTTGCATATTGTAATCTTTTTAGTTAGCCATTAAAAGGGGTCAGTTTGCTTGACGTTCATAATGGCTAACACGCTACAACACCATAGTACTGTGTAACTTAGATAAATAGATATGAAAAGGCACTATAATAGATATGAAAGGCAGGGTATAATAGACACGTACATAGATAAAAAAGGCACTATGTAAATAAATAGATTGATAGATAGTGAAAGGCACTATATAATAGTTACAGTCATATGAAAAGGTTTGGGAGCCCATCTTAATTCTTTGGATTTTTGTTTCTCATTGGCTGAGCTTTCAAAGTAGCAACTTCCTTTTAATATCTGACATCCATCCATCCATTTTCCAACCCGCTGAATCCGAACACAGGGTCACGGGGGTCTGCTGGAGCCAATCCCAGCCAACACAGGGCACAAGGCAGGAACCAATCCAGGGCAGAGTGCCAACCTACCATATCTGACATGCCTTATGGAGACAGTAGGATTTCAGCAGTGACATTAAGTTTGTTGGATTAACAGAAAATATGCAATATGCATCACAACAAAATTAGACAGGTGCATAAATGTGGGCACCCCAACAGAGATATGACATCAATACTTAGTTGAGCCTCCTTTTGGTCTCTAGACGCTGTCCTCCTATAGCCTGTGATGAGTGTCTGATTCTGGATGGAGGTATTGTTGACCATTCTTCATACCAAATCTCTCCAGTTCAGTTCAATTTGATGGACAGCCTGCTTCAAATTTTCCCATAGGTTTTCGACGATATTCAAGTCAGGCCATTCCAGAACATTGTACTTCTCCCGCTGCATGAATGCCTTTGATTTCCAACTGTGTTTTGGGTCATTGTCTTGTTGGAATATCCAGCCCCTGCGTAACTTCAACTTTGTGACTGATGCTTGAACATTATCCTGAAGAATTTGTTGATATTGGGTTGAATTCATCCTGACCCTCAACTTTAACAAGGGCCCCAGTCCCTGAACTAGCCACACAGCATGATGGGACCTCCACCAAATTTGACAGTAGGTAGCAGGTGTTTTTCTTGGAATGCGGTGTTCTTCTTCCGCCATGCAAAGCGCTTTTTGTTGACCAGATAGCTCAATTTTTGTCTCATCAGTCCAAAGCACTTTGTTCCATAACGAATCTGGCTTGTCTAAATGAGCATTGACATACAACAAGCGACTCTGTTTGTGACGTGAGTGCAGAAAGGGCTTCTTTCTCATCACCCTGCCATACATATGTGGTGAATTGTAGAACGATGTACAGATACACCATCTGCAGCATGATGTTCTTGCAGGTCTTTGGAGGTGATCTGTGGGTTGTCTGTCACCATTCTCACAATCCTGCTCATATGCCGCTCCTGTATTTTTCTTGGCCTGCCAGACCTGCTGGGTTTAACAGCAACTGTGCCTGTGGCCTTCCATTTCCTGATTCCATTCCTTACAGTTGGAACTGACAGTTTAAACCTCTGAGATGGCTTTTTGTTGCCTTCCCCTAAACCAGGAGACTGAACAATCTTTGTTCTCAGATCTTTGGAGAGTTGCTTTGAGGATCCCATGCTGTCACTCTTCAGAGGAGAGTCAAAGGGAAGGAAGCACAACTTGTAATTCACCACCTTAAATATCTTTATATCTCATGATTGGACACACCTGTCTATGAAGTTCAAGACTTAATGAGCTCATCACACCAAGTAATCAGCATTGAGCAGTGACAGGAATTCAAATCAGCACAATGACAAGGGGACCCACATTTGTGCACAGCCAGTTTTTCACATTTGATTTAATCTCATACAACTAAATACTGCGTCACTAAAAATCTTTGTTCAGAAAACACGGCAGTACTCAGATGTTCCTAGGAAATGAAAGACATACCACTGTTATCTTTTCTGTTTAAAGGAGAGTCAATTATTATGCAGGCTGAGAGGGCTTCACAAACTTTTTCATATGACTGTAGATAGATAGATAGATAATAATAATAATAATTCATTACATTTATATAGCGCTTTTCTCATTGATAGATAGAGTGTCACAATTTGGCAAACATGGAAAATCAAGTGAAGTGTATTTATATTATTAGGAAAAGTGTTTTATCGACTGGGAGCTGAAATGAGGCTTTAGAGGACTTGTCTGGTGAAACAGTATTAGTGTGTTAGAAAACCCAAAAATCTGTAATGATAAATTCCATGACTGTATTATTTTTTTTCAAATATTAAAATCTATGTTTAAACCAAAACATTTCCTGTTGTTATCTTTAATGAAAGGACTGTGCAATTCAAGGAAGTGGATGACAGAAATTGAGACACCAGTAAAGACCGAGACTGAACATCTCAAACGCTGCTGTCATTTTTGGGAGTCTGCATCGTCCGTTACCCACGGCTGTAAGACTGCCATCTGGACGCGCTGGTGAGATCTATCACTATTTATCACTTTCACGTGTAATCCTGCTTGGCCGGAAATTCTACATGCACTGTCGGATACCCAAAGACTGGAGCACAGACCTGATATTGTTGTTGTACGAGTCTTTTGGATTAAGCTTAAGGAAGTACGTAGAGACATTCTACAACAACATCTTTTTGGGGTTGTTACTGTTTTCTAGGGTTAGATCTTTCGACTCATTATCTGTCGTCTCCACCAAAACACCTATTCACAACTGCGTCTTTCAAGAAGTATTTATTTCTTCTTGATTTCTGAATTCCTCTCTCACCATTTTCTGTTCCTATTCTTACACCACCGTATGCTACGGCGGGCCGTCGGCTAGTAATAATAATAATTCAATACTTTTAAATAGCACTACTCAAAGTGCTACCACACAGAGACGACCCAGGACGCAAACCCACGATGTCCTTACTGCGAGGCACAAAGACGAGACTGGCTTGTTGAGTTTTACTTTATTTATTATTGCTTAGTACACAGAAAGTGACTTTCCCGTTTCTTTTATGAAAAGGCAAACATTTCCCATCCCAAAATGTTAGTGTCGACCGCGTCATGGCAGATGTGCTAAGAGTTAAAAATGGCAAAACAAAGGCAGACATGGGACTGACCGACCATCCCCTCTGAGGGGCCTTTCACCACAATGCCCAAAATGTCTGATGGGAGGATCAAGAAAGAGTGTTAATGCTTACACAGTAAAGAAATACTTCCTGGTCGGAAAGACACCAAGAGTTCCTAATAAAAAATAAGTGTAAATATATAATAATATATGCACATACATAATCAACTTTACAGTAGAAATCTGCAGGACTGAGCACTAGATCTGAGATGCATCACCGCACCCGTACCCATGGCATACTGAAAAGCTCGGGGCAGGTGGGTAATGCGGCTATCCTGCTTGGCACACAGTGTCCTTTTTGTTTTTTTTTGGAAAAAGATGTGCAATCAAAGAGGCTCCTTAATGAGCACAAACTGGACGAGAATTCAGTGGCTCACCCACACACCCTACCAGTCGATGGGAATGAAAAGTTCATGTGGCCTGCACCCTTCAAGGAGAGCTTATAGCCCTGTTTAGGGTCCATAGAACTGGCCGAGTGACAAGATCAGTAACTTTGTTGGATCTTCAGCTCAAGTTTCTCCAATGACACAAAAACCTGAGGCTTCATTTATACGAATACTGTCCATATCACCCTAAGCCCAAGCCCCCCATTCCACCACTCTTTGGCGGGACGATATACACCGATGAGGTCCACGTTGAAATCCAAGGGCCTGCTATGGACTCAGTGCTACTGATTTTCAAACCCCAGCGATATTTAAAGTTCATCTCAGTCTCGGGACTTTCCAACTGCTAATCCAGCTAACTTCATTTTTAAACAAATTTCTATCATCTACAGTCCTACTCGGACGGGATTAGTTTTGTAACAAGAGGTGGGGTGAAGTGATTCTTACTGGAGGAACTACCATAACTTTTCAGCCCTATTTGGATTGGGTTAGTTTCAAACCAGAATGTCGGATAAAGTAAATTCTGTAATTTTAGTTCCATCTGAATCTCTCATGTGAGTAACTTTTCACATCTCAATGAAGATCATGAACCTCTTCACCTGCTACATAAAGTCCATAAAAAAACAACCCCAGGCTAAACTAGATCTCCATTTGATCAATTCAGACAGGACCAAAATTACAGTGGTCCACTGGGCAGAAATAGTGGGGTACAAGGAATTCTCATCAAATTGGGATTAAGATTCGGCCAAGCAGAGTGACCTGATGGTTAAAGGCCTCTTCAGATGGGATTGGTAGGGTAAAGTAGTTCTTACCAAAGGATGTCTGTTAACTCTTAAGCCCTACTCGGACAGGATTAGTTTCAAACAGTAGGTCAGTATTTGAAGTGGGTCGGTACGCACCGGTACTCTGTACCGCCATTCCCCCTGATCTCGCCTTGGGAGTACTGATGGTAAATGTCTGCATACCGGTGGTGGGTACCATCACTTTGGACCACATTAACTAACCTTATTCGTAGTAACAATATGTTTGTTTGCACCTCTAGGGGACACCCACCTCCAGCATCCCCATGTATTATGGAGGAATATCCCACCACCCCCATTATTCAGTGCACACAATAAGGAGTACCAGTAGTTCTTCAGACCAGAGGACTTCTGTAATTTCAGCCCCATGAAAATTGCTCAAATGCCGATAACTTTCAAAACAGGAGGTGGGGTAGAGTTGCTGTTTGAAGTGGGTTGGTATGCACAGGTACTCTGTACTGGCATTCTCCCCGATATTTGCCTTGGGAGTGCTGATAGTAAATGTACGTATACCGGTGGGTACCATCACTTTGGATGACATTAACTATCCTTATTCATAATATTAATATGGTTGTTTGCACCTCTAGGGCACGGGTGTCGAATTCCAGGACTGGTGGGCCGCAGGTTTTCATTCTCACCCTTTTCCTAATCAGTGACCAGTTTTCACTGCTAATTAACTCCTTTTCCCTTCATTTGAATGGCCCGGATTTTAAGGATTCAGATCTTTCAATTGATTCTTTTCTTCATTAAATGGCAGCCAAACAGAAATGAGACGTGAAACGAGCCAATAGATTGACCAGCTAAACGGGGGTTTCAAACTCCAACCAATTTCTTAATGAGAAGCCAATTCTTGCTGTTAATTAAACGCGTTACTTAATTCCATGGCTTGCTGCTGCTCTCATTCTGCCACAGCAGACATTAACCAAACTGTTGATTTTCTGTTTCTGATTATTGACCGGGCGGCACGGTGGCGCAGTGGGTAGCACTGCTGCCTCACAGTTATGAGACCTGGGTTTGCTTCCCGGGTCCATGGAGTTTGCATGTTCTCTCTGTGTCTGTGTGGGTTTCCACCCACAGTCCAAAGACATGCAGGTTAAGTGCATTGGCGATTCTAGTGTGTGTGTGTGCCCTGCCCAGGGTTTGTTTCCTGCCTCGCGCCCTGCGTTGGCTGGGATTGGCTCCAGCAGACCCCCGTGACCCTGTAGTTAGGATATATTGGATAATGGATGGATGATTATTGACCGGAGAGATCAACCTTATCGAGACCCTCACCTTTCAGATAATGTGGTTAGTTGGCTCATTCTGTGTCTCACTATTGTTTGGCTGCTAATTAAGGAAATAAAAAGAACTAAGGGGCGTGAGTCGAGTTAATTAAAACTAAGGAAAAAGTTAATTAGCAGCAAAAACAGGTCACTAAATAAGAAGGTGGTTAGAATGAAAACCTGCAGCCACTGCAGCCCTCCAGGACCGGAGTTTGACACCCCTGCTCTAGGGGACACCCACCTCCAGCCGGCCACCATATATTATGGAGGGATATCCCACCACCCTAATTATTCGGCACACACAATGAGGAGTATCGGTATTTCTTTTATTCCCCCCCCCCCCCCCCCCCCGGGCACTGGATATTTTTTACCGGAAGACTTGTGTAATTTCAGCCCAATACAAATTGCTCAAATGCCAGAATTTTACCAACACATCAATTCTCACTAGACGAGTTCATCCTGCAGTTATTTTTTTTAAATTCATATTTATAAAATGGTAAAATTCTCCGTAAACTTTACAGAGACTTGAATGTGCAGTCCGTCAAAAGTTACGGACATCAGCGATTAGGACGGGAGTAAAATTACAGAGGTCCTCCAGTAAAAATGACTTTCCTTATTATCCCTCTGCCGTAGAACTAATCCCATCTGAACAGAGTTTAGGACTCGGCCAAGCAGAGCAGCCCTGAAGTTAAGATGTTTCATTTCTTCCACCGCCTTCCTCGGATGTGTTTAGTTTTATTCCAGGAAGTGGGGTAAAGTCAGGGCTTGAAGTGGGCTGCTACTTGTGGAACCTCGGGTCATGACCGTAATTTGTTCTAAAACTCTGGTTGTAACCCGAAGTAATTTCCTCCATAGGACTGTATGTAAATAGAATTAATCCGTTCTGGACTGTACGAGCTGTATGTAAATATATATACGCTCGCTTGCTCGTGCGGAAATCATAGGCGCGTACGAACCGGAAGGGAAACTGGCTTGTTCGTCACCCGAGTGTGTGGTCGTGAACAGATGCAAAAGTTTGGCAAACTTTTTGGTCGTAACCCGATTTGTATGTGGTGCGAGATGTTTGTGACCTGAGGTTCCACTGTACTCAACATAAGAATTTCCCTAATTTTGCCTTAGGAGTACCGGTAGTTAATGTATGTGTACCGGGGTGTACAGTCAGTTTGGACTACAAAACAATATGGCTGTTCGCCATCTACAAGGGGGGAGAAAACTCACCATCCTTCCCCTGAGAGTTTCAATACATTCAACACAGGACTAGTTGAACCCAGGGTTATTTTTACAGACTTTTTGTAAAAGGCTCCATAACCTTAACCGAGATATGAACGTTCAGTCCTTAAAAAGTTACTGACATAAGTGATTCAGATGGGACGGAAATTGCAAATTTCTATCCTTACCTCCTGCCCTAAAACTAATCCCATCTGACTTGATCAGGCAGAGCTACTCGGTGGTGAAGATGTTGAGTTTCTCCCACCACTTTCCACTAGAGACCTATTGAGATGGGGTAAAGCCATCATTACCGGAGGGACTCTGTAATTTTAGTCCCATCTGAATCACTCAGGGGTCCAGAGATTCATCCACTTGTCCAACGCGGTATGAATCCATGAAAAATGGCACGAAGTCAAGTCGGACAGACTGTGTGGACAAGTTCTTCATCTACCTCCATTTTTTTTTTTTTCTGCAATCTCGGGAGGAAAATACCGTTTTCCTAGGAAGCGCCGAAATTTTACTGACACGTTGATTCGCACGGTGGGATAGTTTAACAAGGGGTTCATTTTTATGGATGGTAAAAGGCTCCAGGAATCTTTACCGAGACCTGAATGCACAGTCCATAAAAGCTTACTAACATGACCAATTCGGGAATAGGACTAAAATCACCGAGGTCCTCTCTGGTAATAATTACTTCACCCCCACCTCCATCCAAAATGGGCTATAGAACAATGTGGTGGGAGGAACTGAACATCGTAACCACCAGACCACTCTGTCGGGCTGAGACAGAGACGACAAAAATGTATTTTATGTTAACAAGTTGGTCCGTCTGAATCCCACCCGAAATAGGGCTTAGAACGTTGAATGCCATCTTCAAATTCGGTTTAGTATAAAAAGAGTTACAGAGAAAAAAAATCATGAAATTAAAAGTACACCCCTAATCACCAGCCCACTTTGTGCATAACTTTATGTGAGTAGCCCGTCATTCTCAAATCCAGACTCTATAGTGACCATTGAACTCTTCCTGTAAAGGAACTTTGGGATCATGTTCAATATAAAGGTACTATATATTCAAAAAACAACAAAAAAAAAATTTGCCCCCCCTAGTGCCAAACGCCATGTGTACAAGCGCAATCCAACAGCAACAGGATCACAATGTAAGGAAGGTCTTTGTGAGGTCCATGCAGTAGGCCCCCTAGTGGCAAAGACAATGAACTGCAAGAATCATCACCACCACTGAACCATTAACTTAGGGGTTTTCAAGTTCAGCCCTGAGACCCCTCCAGCTGCAGGTTTCCATCTCAACCAGTTTCATAATTGGTAAGCCATTTTTACCTTTAATTGATCTCATTGTTCAATTAGCTGACCTTTATTTTCTTATTTCCTAAAAGTGCAGTAGTGGGAGATATACTGTACATTAATAATTTTTTTTTTTTCTTGCCACAACTTTAAATGCTGAACTCTGTTTTGAAATTTTCTGGAAGAACATTTGAAAATGGGAAAGGCGCTATATAGAGTAAATAAATTATCATTATTTTTTAATGTGCGGCACGGTGGCGCAGTGGGTGGCGCTGCTGCCTCGCAGTAAGGTGGGTGCGCTTCCTGAGTCCTCCCTGCGTGGAGTTTGCATGTTCTCCCCATGTCTGTGTGGGTTTCCTCTCACAGTCCAAAGACATGCAAGTTAGGTGAACTGGCGATTCTAAGTTGTCCCTAGTGTGTGTGCGCGCGCGCCCTGCGGTGGGCTGGCGCCCAGCCCGGGGTTTGTTTCCTGCCTTGCGCCCTGTGTTGGCCGGGATTGGCTCCAGCAGACCCCCGTCACCCTGTAGTTAGGATATTGCAGATTGGATAATGGAGGGATGGATATTTTTAATGTTCTTTTTTTTCTGTGTAGGTTGTTTGTCCAATTATATTCAAATATTGACAATTAATGAATGACCAGCACAGCAGGTGACAGTAAGACTGCAGCTGAACTCGCCCTACCTGTTAACCCTTCGTACAGCACCGGCTCCGTCAGGCAGCACGCTATTGGTGGTCAGAATAAGGGGTGGGCACAGCTGTGCTGGGAAGTCGGCATACAATCCCAGAACATACCCAGTGAATTTCCTTCAACCACAGTCATCAAGTCTGACATACTCTATAGACAGCGGTCGTGCAACATGACTCAATAAGACACCGACTTACACCGAAGAAGGGCGTGCGGACCATTGCTAAAGTCAATTTCCATTCCCCAAGCTGCCATTTCCAACTTTTTTGGAGAATTTCGACACAAAGCTGATTGCACGATTTCTCGTTCGAGGGGATGTCAAACCTGACAACATCCATCCATTATCCAACCCACTATATCCTAACTACAGGGTCACGGGGGTCTGCTGGAGCCAATCCCAGCCAACACAGGGCAAAAGGCAGGAAATAAATCCCAGGCAGGGCGCCAGCCCACCGCAGAACCTGACAATATAGGGAGGGTCAAATTAGTTGACTGCCCAGCGGCTTTCCAGACTTCTCGATTTAGGGAATGTCAGACACACTGACTGCGGTTGCTGATCTCATTGCTTTACCACAGCAATTTTCTTCTCTCCTAGCGTTTATTCCGCATTGGCACAGGGTCTGCTTTTCTGCACGTTGATCTCCACTTCATTTCGATGGAGGGCATCGTGTGGGGCGACGTTGGCGAGTCGCCGGTCTTCTTTAATTTGATCAAGCCACTGTTTTCTGGGTTCGTGATGAAAAAAATGACTGGGCATGCCAATTTTTACGACTGTGTGTCGACTAGTTGTGCTCATGCCTCTCCCAAGACAGCAACAGAGCCAGCACTGTATGAAGTGTTAACAGCTATGGTGAGTTCTGCCACAACCTCTGCCCCATTTTTATTTTGGATTATAAAACACAAAACATCACACAGACGAGCCTCATAAACAGGGAGCCAGTCACATGGGCCAATTCTCCAAAAGCTAATGTCACATTACACAACTTCTAGTTTTAGGGTACGTCAGACTTGCTGACTCGAGTTTGTTGATCTTGTCGTCGGACCACAAGAATCTGTGCGACTAAAAATAGCAGATTTAGTGACTGTGTGCCGACCTTCCAGCATCAGATCTGACGTGCTGCCTGACGGAGTCAGTGCTGTACGAAGGGTTAACAGCTATGGTGAGTTTAACCACAATCTTGACTCCTTATTTTTGTTGTGGTATGTAAAACACTGTAGCAGGCGGCCGGGGTCCATACCCATATATATATATTCAGGGGGAGCAGCCCTGGACAGTGCAATACCTCCCCCTGGGTTGGAGCGGTGCCTCAAAATCCCGCAGGGCTACCATGGGAGATGGAGTTCTCCACAGCCCTGTTGGGTTCTGTAGGTGCCGCCAGGGGGTGCTGCAGGACCCTTCTGGGCATTAGTTTCGCCACACCCAGAAGAGCAGCCGGATGTTGGCAATCAAATCTGGAGCACTTCCGGGTGCTCAATAACAGGGGCCAGCAACCACCACTCAGGAGCCAGAATTGGGAGGAGGAGGACGAGGTTGCCAGGGAGGAGTGGTGGAGGAAGAGAGAGCGACTTATTGTGTGTTTTACGTGGTGCTGGTGTTTGAGGACTGTGTACTGCCCGTGGGACACGGGGAAGACGTACACCCACAGGTGAAGAAAAAATAACTTTACACGTGTGAATCTGTGTCAGGTCGGGCGCCTACATAGAGCCTTTTTCACAAAACAAAATATCAGACAGATGAGCCGCTCATCTGTTTGTGAGGTCCAAAACTCCCATGTCCCCTATTCCTCATTGCTGAATCTTACGCACCGTACTACTAGATGAGCATTCATTGGCTGTCAGTTCTCAGGCACACACAGGCAAATCTGTTTGATTTAGTTGGGGGCGAGTTGCAGACTGGTTAAACTGGGTGGCTGGGGATGTCACACTACATGACTGACGGTCAGTGAAGCGCAGCCTCCGACTCACTAAGTTTATCATCAATGAAGTCTGTGACTGAAAAAGATGTGCAATGTGACACAGCTTTAAAGGAGCAAACCGTACAGCAGTGATTCCCAACCGGTGGTTCGCGAACTCCTTTTATAAAGCACGGGGTTCGCGAACAACCGGGAGGAAAAATATTGTAATGGCGGAATTTTAAATCCCAAATGTAAAAAATACAACGAAATATTAAATGTAGGCAAATATATTCACAGTACTATTAATAATACAACAATAAAAATGGGTCAACAAATCAATTAAATGTCAAATTCATGAATATTACCTCAGTCACTTACACATTGCGACGGAAGATTCCGTAAAATTGTCGAGTCGCAACAGGTAACAATCTGTAACGCGATGAGATGCTACGCCGCTGCCGATGCGTGTACATTCTTGTATGATCCAGAAACTTCCAATTCAGCGAACCGAGAACCCCGAATGCGCTCAAAAGAACGAGAATAACGTCTGCTGATATAAAAACGCCGCGATCAGACACGGGGGAGTAGAGTCGAATTTAATCGTACGACGCGCTTAAGAACCACGAGTGATTTTATTAAGATAAATTGGTAGTGCATGGTGTGTGTAAATAAATTACGATAAAGACTTTTTACTCAACCGTGCGCACGTCGAAAGTGAATAATTATTACTCCGTAATTTTATTATGGATCGGTGGTTTTTCTACTTCAGTCCCTGATTTGGTACCAACACAGGGTGACGATACTGAAAGTTGTAGTGAGCTACCGTCTCTTCAGACAGAAAGCAAGCAAAAAATTGGCCAACATAGTAAGACAAAAGAGATGAAACAAAAATATGACGGTGACTATTTACGAATGGGTTTTTATTTTACTGGGGATGAGTCAGAACCCATACCGCTTTGTGTAATTTGTAATGAAGTCCTGGCCAACAGCAGTTTAAAACCATCACTTCTTCGTAGACAAATTGAAACAAAACATCCAACGTACAAGAATAAACCTGTAGTATATCGTAATGACTACACAGGGGGTTGGCCAATTTATTCCGTTTTTTTAAAGGGGTTCACAAGATGAAAAAGGTTGAGAATCGCTGCCGTACAGAATTCATTCCATCCACCCATCCATTTTCCAAATCCGCTTATCCCAGGCAGGATTGTGGTTGAAGCTAAAGCCTATCCCATTTAGCACAAAGTAAGAACAATCCAATAAACAAGGCAGCATTCCATTACCGAGTGAATACACTCCTATGGGTCAATTCACCTAAAGTCGATGTCACATTATGCAACTTCGAGTTGTAAGGTATGTCAAACTCTCCGAAAACAGTTGCTGATGTCATCGCTGGACAGCAGCAATTTACATGACTGAAAATCGATGGGCATGTCAGATTGGGGGACAGTCGTGCTCACCCCCACCTGTCACCGCAAATGACGTGCTGCCTGACAGAGCCAGTGCTGTTAGAAGTGTTAACAGCTACGGAGAGTTCAGCCACAATCGTGGCCCATTTATTCGCTTCTTGTGGTACATAAAACACAAACCACTGGACAGATGAGCCCCTCATTTGTTTTGCCCAAGGTTCCTTATTCCTCATCACTATATTACATGCATAAGTACTCATTAGCTGTCAGCTCTCATGCACACATAGCCAGGCCCTACCATAATTATCATCATCATCATCATCATGCTGCTCGTTGCTACTGTCAATAGATGGAGATTCTGCAGGCAAGAACAAGTTTCCTTCATGATTCCTGAATCTTTCGTTTCTTGTTTGATTTCGGCGGGTGACAGTTTGATGATATTACCGATGTACTGCACATAAGTTGTTAATCAGTGACCGACTTCAGGCATTCCGGAGCCTCTCTGATGGTTTGTGTAAGGCGTACTTTCTTATGGGTTCTTCAGGGTTTCGTGTCCTATCGATACGAGATGCCTTTCGACTCTGCGTTTTAGGCTTAGACGGCCATAGATTTCAGTGTTTGGGATTTGGCCCGTATGCTTTATTTTCTTTAGTAATTCGCTTCGTAACTATCTCAGGTTCTCTTGATTTGTTTGCTCCATGTTTCGCTACCATACAGAAGAATGCTCAGGCATGAGAAATGAAAGATCCAGATCCTGAGTTGAGTTGGTAGGTTGGTTTGGTAGATTATTATTATTTTTTTTTTAAACTTCCAGAAGGCTCCCCAGACCTTAAGCCTTTCGAGTGCTAATATTGGCGATTGTATTCGCAACCATTGACTCTAAATACAGTAGAGTCTCGCTTATCCAGCATAAACGGACCGGCAGAACGTCGGATAATGAGAGGTGTTAAGAAAAAGCCTATTAAACGTCAAACTGTGTTATAATTTTACACATTATGAACCTAATACAGTGGAACCTTGGTTCACGAACGTCTCTGAACACTTACAAATCGGGTTATGACCAAAAAGTTCGCCAAACTTTTGCCTCTGTTCATGACCACACACTCGGTATACCAACAAGCCAGTTTCCTTTTTGGTTTGTGCGTGCCGATGATTTCCGCACGTGTTCAGTCTCTCCCTGTGCAGCAAGAGAGAGAGAGCGCGCGAGAGAGAGACACAGACAGAGACACGTTCAAGAAAAAGAGAGACAGACACACACGCAAGAGAGAGAGAGAGAGAGAGGGAGAGACACTCGCGCGCACATACATGCGAGAGAAAGAGACACACACGCGTGAAAGAGACACATGCGTGAAAGATGCACACATACACGCGAGAGAGACAGACACAGGCGCACACACATGCACAAGAGAGAGAGAAAAATTTAACTGAAAAAATGAACTTAGCAACAAAAAATTGACTACGCTCATGCTCGCAGCTTGCAGTCCTTGTTGCCAATTGATGCATATTTTTTTTTTTTTTTTTTGCGGTGGGATGTCGGATAATACAGAATGTTGGATAAGCGAGACTCTACTGTAATTAATTTGCTCTCCTTTGAGCTCTAATGGGAATTGAGGGCCATGATAAGGACTTCTAATCATTTGTTCTGTTTTGTATTTATTTAAAGACTAACGTAATTGACTAATCGACAAGTTTTCTCTAGCCATTGTCGTGATCTCTCGTGGTCCATCTCCAGAAATGCTATGTCGTTGGCACAGTCTCAGTCGTTGAGCTGTTTCTCAGGCATTTGCAGACTTTGTCTAGGGTGTGTAACGAAGCCACATTGTTCTTCCGAGTTACGCATGACACAGTCAAATCGCAATTATAAATAGAAATGGCGCCAATATGTCTCCTCGGAGGAGACCCTGTTGACCCTACGGCTAAAGACAAAAATCATAAGTGATTGATTTAGTTGGGGACGAGAAGTAGACTGGGTGGCAGGGGACGTCAAACTACATGACCTGTGGTCACAGAAATGCAGCAGATGCCTCCGACTCACTAAGTTTATTGTCAATGAAGTCTGTTACTGAAAATTGTCGAAAAAGTTGTGCAGTGTGACAGAGCTTTAAGGGAACAAATTCTACAAAACTCATTTCATCCATTCATCCATTTGCCAAATCCACTTATCCTAAGCAGGGCCGTTCTTAGCAGTTTGGAGGCCCTACGCTGGTTCAGAAATGGGGGGGGGGGGGGGTATGTGTCCGGGGAAGGTCTTCTAATAAAACGTCCAGAAAAGGCCTTAGATGACCAGTAGGCCTACATGTACGCTTGTGTGTATGCAGAGTGGTAAAATATTGATTTTTTTCTGGATCTGGTAAAGGCCGGTAATATAGGGATATTTCATGATTTTATGGGGATCTCTCTGAATGAATCTGAAACAAATCTCTAAAATTAACGTTTGCTGTAGTGCATTTGGTTACGACGGCGTGACAATATTATTAGGGATTTAGGTGAACATTGCAATTTGGATAATAAATTACCATTGTTAATAAGACTAAGAGATGCACTGAACTGAATTTCCTGGGACTGGCACAGACGGCTGCAGTGCCAGGGGCAGGACAGGGGCCCCAGGCCCACAGCACGACAACAAAAATAAATAAATAAATAAATTGTAAGTCGGGCCCGACGCGGATGCGTAGTTCGCGTATGCCTAAGAACACCCCTGTCTTGTGCAGGGTTGTGAGGATAATGGAGCCTAACACAGCAAACATCGGCGCCTCCCCAAACAAGAACGGCAGTCCATTGCAGGACAAACACACACAGTCCAGCGTAGCAAAGGCAAAACCACCTAACAGTGCGTGCCTTTGCATTGTGGGAGATAATCGGAGCACCTGGAGGAGAAGCATGGGGACACGGGGAAAACACACAAAGTCCATTCTTTAGAAATTAAGAACACTTTAACATTTAAAGCTATGGCATCAATGCAAATCTTTCAGAACATCCTTTAGAATAAGAGAATAAAAAAAGGGACAGTAAACATAACAATGAGATCAGCTAAAAAATAAAATGCCCCAATTGTGACAATGGATAAAATAAAAACCTGTAGCAGCGGGGGTCCACTAAGCCTGAACTTGAGAACCGTCATACTAAAATGAATCAGACTTGGAGCACAGAAAGTGACTTTCTTGGAGGTGGGACTTCATCTGGCAACCCTACAACCCCTGGATGCTACGTCACACTTTCTGGATTATGCTGGACCAATATCACCGATTAAAAAAAAAATCTCTCGTATAAAAATAATAAAAATATTCAGTGCTTGTACTGTATCTATTCATCAAATGACAGAATCAATTTGATTAAAAAAAAGAAAAGGCAGACAAATTGTGCCCTCCGCCCCGCATGATTGAAGACTCACACCCACCCTGACCTAAACATCCTTTTGACATTAAGCCTGAGGCTTATGGTCCTACTCTGCAATCAGCCCATGTCTGGTGGGCTGCTACGGTGCTGCCTTTGTCTTCCATTATTACAACGGTAACAACCAAGTGCAGGGCACCTCCTGAAACAACAACATATAAAAGCAAGAAGTGAAAAGCACACCAAGTGTGAAATAAAAACAGAACGAGGTGACGGACTTCACGTGTGCTAATAATCGTATTCACTTTGTGCGACCTGCTCAGTTCCCGGTTTTGTGCTGGATGCTCCATAGCGAGGAAGCAGGGCAGTAAACATCTCCCCAGATCCTATCACCTCAGGGCATTCATCATTTGCTACTGTCCACCCTCAACTGACCGCTTATTAACCTCCTTAGCGTGATGTCCCAGGTTCCTCAAAAACAGCTTGACGTTGTAATTGCAACAGTAGAGGCGTAATTCATTGTGCACTTTTATATCCTTTCCTGTTGCTTGCACAGGAGAGGGTAGAATGTCAGTCTGATCTGCACGATCAACACCGTTGTTCTTGTAGGCTTAGTGACTTCCACGTTTCCACTGACATGAACATTGACAGTTGCTGCATTGTGAACGGTGTTTAGGGGGCTTGCACGTTTCGTGTTCTTCCACTTGATCATGTGACCAGGCATATCATGGTGGCTCGGTCGTACAGTGCTGTATGCATCAGTTTCATTATCCGTGCCAATATCAGATGAACAATTCACACTGTCATCACTATTGCTCGATTTAATTAATGGTTCAGTTTCAGTTTGTTCTAAAACTGGCTTTAAGCAGTATTGTATTTTTTTGGTTGAAGGTTCCGCCCCACTCATGAATATTGATGAGTTAAAATATGCATATAAAAAGTACTTTTTTGCAGCATGATGTTATTTCATCCACAAGATAGCAGAACAATACTGTCTTGCACGTTATTTGGGCTTACCGCTGTACAGGTACTCGGGGTTAACCATTTTTATACAGAATTCCAAGCCTGAGAGATGCTCGGGGTTAATGCCAAGGAAGTTATTATGGCCAGTACGGTAAGTGGGATAACGCATCTCCTGTAGCTCATGCACCTTCGAGCCTCAAAGTGGGCCACGTTCAGCAGCTGACCTGGAATGTCTTGATGAAACAACCGTAGAGTTGGCAATGGAAGTTATCTTGCCGTCACACTGCCCGATCATTCTTACGTATGCGAACACCGCTACCCTGGCTACCGATTGGTCCAAAATGCTAGCTGGAGGCATGACCTCTGCCATTTGAACCCTAACTTCCCTTCCAGACATTTCTCCAGAGGGAAGGCACTTGTTTCAAAATGATCAGGAAAACCTGAAGGGAATGCCGCAATTCAGGACTTGAATTCCACCAATGAGAGTGCTGAAAATCCCTTAGGCAAAAAAAAGGAACTAAAGTTCTACTTCCGTATATACATCGAGCCCATTTTCAATATGAAATGAGATATAAAACAAGAGTTTAGAAGAAAGTGACAGGAGTAGAAGTAGAATAAATACTAGGATAGTGTTTCCTGAAAACGGGCCCATGGGACCCTCGAGTAGCACTGTGCTCAGCTGCCTGTTGGCATCACCATGTCAAGGTCTTTGTTCAGTTCCACTGGGCTTGCTCTAAGGCCACAGCCACCGGGAAGATCCCCGCCAGGGACCAGCACAGGGGCCATTTGGGTAGACTTGCTTGGTGAGCTTGGAGACACTGGGGACTGTGTGAGGCCTGGTTTCTTGGGAGGGATAGGGGGAGGAATGCCTCTTTCCGCCCTAGGGATGGTGGGCGATTTGATCCCCGGTGACAGAGGGCCAGATGTTCGGCTTGCTGTAGGGGAGGTCACAGCTGCCAGAGCTCTGTAATCCGTGCCAAAAGGCGAGCTGTTGGTGGAGGTAGGTTTGGTGAAACGAGACAGTACTTGGGTGACTGTGTTGCGTGCCATTTGTTTGGCGACAGAAGCAGTGGCACAGCCATCCACTGTGGTCGGGGACAGATCCCTTGGAGAGTGGGGGGCACTATTGGCCTGCTGCTCTTGCTCTGCTTGTGCTTGAAACTTGTGGCGTGCAGCATGGAAACGCTGATTGATACCAGCTTGATAGGAGGACTGATAGCCTGGACTGCTAGCTGAAACCCCAACCAGACGCTTGGCCAACACCGGAGAGGAACACGGTGAAGAAGTCAGTGAGGAGGAAGCGGTGCTGCTCGGCGACACACTGGCAGCCGGGTGGCTTGGTGAATGGAGGCCCAAATCAAACCCATTCTCGTGTTGTGCTGCTTCATTGCACAGCGTGCTGCTGTCATTCAACCTGGGTGGCTGGCTGGCACAGTGGCCATTGACCTTTGCTTGCTGTGTTACGGTTATGCACAGCTTGCTGGATTTCTCAGACTCCATGATGGAGCTTTTGGTCTGGGAGGCTGTGGACTCCATGGAGGCTGCAGCCATGGAACAATACTGGCCAAGTGGTTTTACCTCCCCTGGGGGGCACACAATGGATTTCTTTAAGCGTTCCACCTCTTCTTCCAAGCCCCTGGCACGGATCTCCTCCCGTTTCAGTCTCGCCCGAAGCTGCTCCAACACCGTATCGAACTCGGACAGTTGCTTCTCAGCCTGGGCCTCCATCTGAAGACAGCGTTTCCTTTCCGCTTCAAGTTCAGCCTGTAGTCTCTGCACCACGCTCTTTTCCAGCTCCAGCTTAGCACTCAAGTCAGCCGTTCTCTGGCTTTCCTCAGCTGCCTTGGCTGTGGCTTTTTTGCACTCTTTGACCAGGGTGGACGACAGCTGCTTGTGGTGAGCACGCTCCTCTTCTAGCTGCCCAGACAGCTTCTTCTGGTCTTTCTCAAGCTTCTTAATTTGGGACTTTTCAAAATCCAGCTGAAACACAAGAGATGGAGAGAGCAAAGATGAGAATAGCATACATCTTAATGAATACGGACCCTTAGGAGACTCTTAGGATAGGGACACATGATTACCACAAGATCCATAATTTACTATTAAGCCCTAGATACTGTAAATGCAATCATTATCCTTGATTAATAGCACTGCAGAGAAATATGAGCTGCATGTACTGAACTCTGCCTACACACAGTACTGTAAAAACTCCATTTAGCACTTTTCCAAGGATCCATTTTAATAGATGTTAATGCAAAATGGTTAAATGTTTTAAACTGGACTGACCTGACAAGACAGTGGCACAATACAAAAAGATCTAGAGCAGGCTGGACTTCCTAAGGAGACTCAGGTCTTTTGATGTGTACAAAAGACACATTAATCCCTTGGGATTAATAAAGTATCTATCTATCTATCTATCTATCTATCTATCTATCTATCTATCTATCTATCTATCTAGGCTCGGTGTCATCTTCTGCCCCTTGGTCATATCTTTAGGAAATTTGATCTCCATTTCCACTGTTATGCTGATGACACCCAGCTCAGTCTGTCTACTAAGCCTGCTTCCACTCTTCCACCTTCTTCCCCTCTTTCACTGTCTGCAGGAAGTTAATTCACGGCTGTCTGCTAATTTTCTTTAATTAAATAGTGATAAAACAAGAGGGTTCTTCTGGTAGGAACCAAGCCTGTTTTGGATAAATGTGATAATATGTGAATTTCCCCTTGGGGATTAATAAAGTATCTATCTAATATTTAATAGACTATTCATAATTCTCTAATCTCTTATTCCTCACAAGTTGAGAGCGTAGGTGTTATTCTCGATAGTACCTTAAAATTTGAGGCACATACTAATAATGTTACTCGGTCTGCATATTTCCATCTACGTAATATCAGTCGTTTACGTCCATCTCTTTCAGTTTACCAGCACTGCTCTTCTTGTTAATGCTCTGATTACATCTCATATTGATTATTGTAATTCTATCCTTTCAGATCTTCCTTACAAACTCCTTTACAAACTTCAATTGGTTCAGAATACTGCAGGTCGTATTATTACCAGAATCCCCTTCTATGGGACACATTACTCCTGTCCTTCAGCATCTTCACTGACTCCCTATTAAATATCACATTGATTTTAAGATTCTGCTTTTAACTTACAAGATCCTCCATAATCTGGCGCCTCCGTAACTTTCTGATCTTCTTCACATCTCCATTCCTTCTCGTATCCTTAGATCTTTTTCCTCTGTCACTCTTATTATACCACCCGCTCACTTGACTACCAGGGGGTTTAGAGCTTTCAGTCTTGCCTCTGGAACTCTCTCCCACAGGACATACAGTATGTAATATCAACTCTCTTCCTACCTTTAAATCTCATTTTAAAACACATTTTTTTAAGCTGGCTTATTATGTTTGATCATTTTAGCTGTTAAATTTGAATTCAATTTTATTATTGTACTGTATTACTTTATTAATTTTATGTTGTGACTGTTATTAATGTGCTCTGTAAGGTGTCCTTTGAAAGGCGCCTATAAATAAATTCTCTATTATAAAATTAAATCCTGGGACGAGACTTTCTCGGAGATAATTTAAACTCCCGCGAGAGATAATTTCAGGTCCCGCGAGACGAGACTTTGTGCCAAGAGATTAGTGCTAACAAACAGAAATTATTACTCGGTGAAATAATGGAAAAGCAAAAAGAGATCAAATATATGGACATAGGTGATCAGACAGACAGACAGATAGATGACAGAAGTACAGTATGTAGATATTGTTTGGCTTTAAAGTTTAAGTCAGAGATTTGTAGATCGTCTAATTCGTGTTGCCATCAGGGAAAAGAAGTGTTTCTTCCAATGAAGAGGTCTATCCGCGAGAATTAAAAGATTTGTTGTTTTGTGAAATTCACATATGTGAGCAGCAGAGACGCGAAGTGGCTGGCATGTAGCGCAGGCCAGGGGGTTGGCAAGTGAAGTCCCTTAGTTATTATTATTAAGAAGCTGCTGGAAATGTTCTACAAGTCCATAGTAGCCAGTGTGGTGCTCTACACTGCAGTTGCCTGGGGAAGCATCTTGAACTCAAAAGATATACAATGTCTGAATAAACTTTATTAGGAATGTCTGCTCCATCACAGGACGGGCCTTGGAAACACTTGAAGGTGTTGTGTAGAGGTCGGCCTCTCTTGAAGTGATTTTACCAGCCCAGCATACCACAGCGCATAAATTGCACTAGCCATCAGAGAGTTCTAGAAGATGTGAAGGATGTCACTTCCCTTATTAAAGAAGAGTAGTCTCCTAAGAAAGAAAGAACCTGCTCAGCCTTTTCTCTAGTTCCTTTGTGTTAAATGACCAGTCCAACCTGTCCAAGTCCTCTACATCCACTCTTTGCATAGTGTCTGGACATTGAAGCACTGTGGTGCGGTGATTGTAAATAACCAGTTTCTTGGTTTTGCTGATGTTAAGACGCAGACAATTCTCTTTGCACCAAGGAACAAAATTCTCCACCGGACTATCACTCTGTGTCACCCTTATTATCAATACTCTCCATAAGTGTATATGTTACGGTCAAAACCCGAAGTTCGGTCAGTTCCCAAATTGGCCGAGAGGTGCGGCAAAGTCTGAATTACTAAGAATGACCAGAGTATATGCTACTTTGGCCTGCCACTTCGTGAAGTGGCGAGAACTCCCTGGCCAAAATTTGATGTGCTGATGTAAGACTGTCCGCTCAAGGTGCGAAGATGCTTAAAAATTTCAGATGCAGATTCAGAAGTGATTTTTCCATTCTGCATGAGAAACTGCTCAAGGCGGGTCTTGTTCAGAAAGCGGACGCCACTTGAGACGGCCTTTCCCTCGCCCAAACACTAACCTTAAGGTAAATAAAATAGGTCCCTGATGTTAAGTCATTATTTTAGTCTAAAATGATAACAGAAATGTGAAACCTACTTATATACCTAATCTTAAGTATTGTGAAACAACCAAGTGGCGTCCGCTTTCTGAACAAGAAGCCGCCAAGGCTACACTACTAAGTGCGCAACAAATCGCAGCTCAGGCCTTTTTTCTTCCAACTTTGGCTGATCGCCCCATGCTATTTCGCAAACTGGCTGGCCAAATCCCGAAATCAAGGAAAAGATCAGTCATTGGCCGGTCAATTTACAGTGATATTGGCCATTTCCCGATTTGGCCGGACACTTCCCGCTTTGGCCGATTTCGGGTTTTGGCCGTAATATATACATCCTACATGTAATAACCTACAAATTTCCTTCCACAAAGTTAACCAAGCCGGTTTTCTGTCCAAGAAACTCTGCGATGACTGGACATATTCTAGATTAGCTGCCATACCATCAAGTCTGGCACTGTCTGCAAATTGACCAAGCTTGTTCTTTACATTCCTGTCGAGATTGGTAAGGTATATCAGAAATAGCAGCAGCCAAGCGCTGATCCCCAAGAGACACCACTCTTAACATCACCCAATTCTGATAAAGTTCTTTGCACCCTAACTGTTTACTTCCTGTGTTTTAGCCAATTTTTTTACCCATCTACACGCTATAACCTGAGCTGCCACTTCTTCTACTTTGAAGGCAAACTTTTCACGTGGGGCCTTATTAAACACCTTCTGAATATCATATAAATGATATTATATGACCAGAGTGGCGCATACATTTGTTTCCTCCTCATAGAATTCCAGCAGGTTAGACAAACATGACCTCCTTCGTCTGATCCTCACAAACTCCTCCTGTACTTGCCATGTGTTTCTCAATCTTCTCCTTAACCAGTAAACCCCCGATTCTCTAAAGAATCGCAAATCCAAGAATGGCAATTACTTTCTGTTCCCTCCAGTCTTTGTAGGGATGTAAGATCATGGAGGGTGGGAGCGTCCTGGGAAAGTTTTCATTTAATGAAATAAATATATTTGTAGTAAAGCTGTTTCTTTTTGGAGCCATGACTCGTTTGGTTCTGGTGTTTCAGAAGCACGTTGTAGGCGCCTTCGTTCATTGTTTTTATCCATGCAGTCTCGTGTTTGGTTTTCTATGGGTGTGTTGTTAGCTAGAAGTTGTTTGCTGTTAGGAATCATAATTGAACCTCTGACCGCAGGCACAGTATATATTTAACATTATACATAGTTATTGTCTGTTTTTCACCTGCATTATTATCATTCTTTAATTTAATATTATTTATTGTATCATTATGCTGCTGCTGAAGAATGTGAATTTCCCATTGGGATTAATAAAGTATCTATCTATCTATCTATCTATCTATCTATCTATCTATCTATCTATCTATCTATCTATCTATCTATCTATCTATCTATCTATCTATCTATCTATCTATCTATCTATCTATCTATCTATCTATCTATCTATCTATCTATCTATCTATCTATCTATCTATCTATCAGTGGAGTAACTGACTGCTGGCACTGTCAGTAATCACCACTACCTCAAGTTTAAATACATACACATATATAGATAGATGCCGCATTCACTGTGTTTCCCAGTAGACACGATACGTGAGCCTTACTGCGAGTGGCAAAAGTGCCATTTAAACTAATACAGGTAGACGTGGAAACCGGGTTTTCTGAGGAAAAAACAATAACGTTTAAAACAGTATCGTTTACATACAACAGATTTTGGCGAATCATTTAAATGCAATTATTTATATCCATTTATACACTAAAAATGGCAATTATTAAATAATAATAATTATTATTAACCATTCCTCCCATATAAGTAACATTTCGGGGACTGCCTTCTTCTATCTTCAAAACATTTCCAGACTTTGTCCTGTTCTTACGCAACACAGTACTGAAGTATTGTTTAATTGTTTAATTACTATAATGGTATTCTATCTGGCATCCCACAAAAACTTATCAATCGCTTAGAACTTCTTCAAAATTCCGCTGCCAGGATAATATCCTGCTGTTGTAAATCCACTGAACATATTACACCGATTCTCTCTCAGCTTCACTGGCTCCCAGTTAACTACCGATTACAATACTAAATATCGCTCTTAACATTTAAAGCTCTCCACAACCTTACTGATCTCCTCCAGACTTACACTCCTCTCGCTCACTCAGATCTTGTAATTTGAGAGTATTCAGTCTGGCAATATGGTGCAGCCTTAGTTTGTGGAAGACAGACACAACTAAAGACATGAGCATAAAATGATGGTTGTCAATTTCAAACTGTGTTTCCTCAATGTGCTCCTTGAGAAAAAACATCATTAAGTTTGAGACATGTTAACAGCTAACAACAATCTACATAGTGACTAAATACGTTTAGCTAAAACGTTGTTTGGAGGCTCACTTGAGCACATAAATGCATAGCTTTGCTAGCTTAGCCTGGCTTAGCTAAAGTAAAGATTATGAAACGGGATTTTCTAACAGCCAAATATAACCAAAACAATTGTTCAACCTTACATATGAAAAGTAATCCCCCGGGATCTGGTTTGGAGCGTACAGCGGTTTGTACAATCCCAAGCAGCACATTATTCATTACTTCACTCCACAGCAGTGCCACTCACAATATGGTGACGACATTGACGTACGATTCTGCTAGTCATGAGGCATCTAGTTATTCTATGTCAATGTTTAAATATGTCACCATGGCAACTTGTTGGTGTACACGCTTTACGTAAAGTTTAGTTTACAGGTTGTGTTGTGTTGTTTGGGCGCCACTTACCGACTTTGGGAAGCCGCTGGGTTTGACTGTTGGGCGCTGTGCGAGTGCGCGTGCACTTTTGCCACGGGTTGCGTCTGGCATCCGTGCATATATACAACCTTCGTAAACATTATTGAATGTAGGTGTTATATGCAGTGGTGTGCGCGTTCGGGCAGCGGTTGTATTGTGACCTGAAGTTTAGTTTACAGGTTGTGTTGTGTTGTTTGGGCGCTACCTACTGAGTCTGGGAAGCCGCTGGGTTTGACTCTGGGGCGCTGAGTCGTAGTGCGCGTGCGCTTCGATGCGTCCTGCGTCCGTCGTCCTGCGTTCGTGCATATATACAACTGTCGTTTAATAATATAGATAATTTCTTCTACTAATCCACCTGTGATGCATATTAAGCTTACTGGCCTATGGTTGCTTAAATCTGCCTGATCTTCACTTATGTAATGGGATAACGTTTGCCATTTTCCAGTCGTAAGGAATTTTCCCAGTGTGCAGTGACTTTCAAGAAAAATGTGTCAAGGGTTTATATCTGTACTTGCTAACCTCCCTAAGCACTTGAGGGTAAAACCATTAAGTTAATTTTAATTAGCATTTTTCCCTGAATATAGGCTCACATAACATAACATAACATAACAGGACTCATGCAATGATTTAAATGGACTCACACTGAAGCCAGTGTGCATTGTGGGGGCAAATTATATTGCTTGGAACCAAAATAAACAAATACAGTAATACTAAAATTCACTTCACCCAGGAGATATTCAATATTAAAATATCAATTCAAAAAAATGTTCTTCTCCTCCATGAAGCACCTCAGTTAAATGTGATCACATGTGTACCTGCTGAGCAAGCCGCTCCCGCTCCTTCTCCAGCATGTAGGTGACGTCATCTCCATCGGCGGTATCCTGGGCGTGACGCCTCTTTTCCTCTTCCAGATCCATTATTACCTATTTGCAAGGAAACATGTAAGGCTACCATTGCTGAAAACAGGACCACCAACTTGTTCTTACAATTCCACCTACCTTTCTGTGGCGACTTTCAGCAGCTGCCAGTTGGGCGACCATTTTTTCATGCATCTTCTTACAATGTGACATAACAACTTTAAGCACCGAAAGAGGGCTAGGACAGTTGGTGGCAGTGGCATCACGCTCCTCCTTCAGAGCTTCATAGTCTCGCTGAAGAGCCATGAAGGGGTCACTGAGGTTATACTTGGCATAGCGTTCCTGGATGAACTTCTCTCTCTGCTGGGCCTGTAAGTGTAGAGAGAAAGGAAATAAAAGGAGAGAGAAAGTCACTGTGGAATTCAATGGCACATCAGCTCCCCAGAAAGATGAACTCCATTGAAATAATGATGCGACTTCTAAAACCATCGGGTTGCAACCAGTGATGATTAGGGGTGTCATATTAAAAGGAATGACGATCTATATCAGGGGTGTCCATCTTCGGTCCTGGTGGGCCACAGGTTTTCATCCTAGGCCCTTTCCTAATCAGCGACCAGTTTTCGCTGCTAATTAACTCCTTTTCCCTTCATTTTATTAGCCTTGTTTTTAAGGATTCCGTCCTCTGAATTGATTCGATTCTTCATTAAATGGCAGCCAAACAGAAATGAGATGTGAAACGAGCCAACAGATGATCAGCTAAATTGGAACATCAAACTCCAGCCAGTTTCTTAATGAGAAGCCAATTCTTGCTGTTAATTAAAGCCATCATTGAATATCAGGACTTGTTGCTGCTCTGATCCTGCCACAGCAGACTGTTGATTTTCTGTTTTTTTTTTTTTAAGACCACCGACAAGACGTTTTGATGACCTGAGCAGACCAACATGATCGAGACCTTCACATTTCTTTATTTTCAGGTTAGCTGGTCACGTGGCAGCTTGTTTTGTCTCTCATTATTGTTTGGCTGCTCATTATAAGGAAAAAGAAATGACTAAGGAGTCTGAGTCACGTCAATTAAAATGAAGGCAAAACAAGTTAATCAACAGCAAAAATGGATCACTAATTAAGAAGATGGTTAGAATGAAAACCTGCTGCCACTGCGGCCCACCATGACTGGAGTTGGACACCCCTGATCTAAGTGATCGATCATGTTGTGTTTTATATTTGTAATTCATTTGCATCACTTTACAAAGACCGGTTTTAACTTTGACAATAACCCTGAGCTTGACTTGGACATCTGTGCAATTCAATGCAATTACTTGAGACTGATGAGCAATGAACTGCTTTAAATTTTTAAGCCAGAAGTTGATGGAATAATATCAGGCTGCAAAAATGATAAATATTTCTATGCATTTTGCCACTCTAAGGTAATTCATTAATATTCATGAGTGGGGTGGAGCCTCAACTAAAAATACAATTGCAAACAAAAAGCCGTAAAGAGAGCTTTGGAATGAACTGAAGCTGAACCACTGCTTGAAACGAGCCACAGTAATAATGATGTAAATTGATCATCACAGGTTGGTATGGAAAGTGAAACTGATGTGTGATACGGCAACAGTTAATGTCCATGTCAGGGGAAATGTTGGAGATACTAAGCCTTGTACTATGGAAGCCAGCATTAACAGACATGGGCACATTAATCGTGTGGAGGAGTCGCAGAAATCTTACCCTATCATGCGGGAGCGACAGAAAAAATTAGACTTGGACAGCATACAGGCTTGGGCCGATTTGTGGCAGATGAAATTTAACATCAGCAAATGGAAAGTATTATATGTAAAAATGAAAATGTGAGGTTTGCATATAAAATGGGAGGTCTGAAAATCGAAAGTATGCCTTGAGAGAAGGATTTAGGAGTCATAGTGGACTCGACACTATCAAGTGTCAGAGAGAATGTCCGGTTATATAGCACCTTGATGTGTGCGGTTCAAGTCACAGGTGGTTCTGCTCGAGCTTTATAACACACTGGTGAGGCCTCATCTGGAGTCCTGGGTGCAGTTTTGGTCTCCAGGCTATAAAAAGGACATAACAGCACTACAAGAAGTCCAGAGAAGAGCATCTAGGCTGATTCCAGGACTAAAAATGATGAGTTACGAGGAAAGATTAAAAGAGCTGAGCCTGACCAAAGTGTTTAAAATTATGAAGGGAATTCGTCCAGTGGATCAAGACTGTGACTTTAAAATGAGTTCATCATGAACAGAAGGACACAGATGGAAACTTGTTAAGGGTAAATGTCACAAAGAGAACCACAGACACATGGAATAAGTGACCACGCAGTGTGGTAGACAGTAGGACTTTAGGGACCTTCAAAAGTTGGACCTGATGTTATTTTGGAAAATTAAGTTTATAGGACTTGTGAGCTTTGTGGGGATGAAAGGGTTATTCTAATCCAGAATGTTCTAATGTACTAAAAAGTACAAGCAGTACTAGGGTGTTGTACTGTGTTAGCCATTATGAATATAGTGAGAAGTCAAGCAAAATGACACCTTTCATTGGCTAACTAAAATGATTACAATATGCAACCTTTCAAGGCAACTCAGGCTCCTTCTTCAGGCTAGAAGTAATGAAGAAGAGGCCCGAGTTGCCTCGAAAGCTTGCATATTGTAATCTTTTTAGTTAGCCACTAAAAGGTGTCATTTTGCTTGACTTCTCACTAAAAAGTATAAGAAATATTTCTAACAATAGAAAAAGTGCTTGGACAAGAGTATTGCATCTCATTCATTATTTTGAATGTGGCTAAAATAGAAATTGTTGTAAGCTGTAGGAATTTTTGGGTTCCGCTTCGTACCCAGTAGGACTTTCAGATCAAATATCACTATATGAACATAATTCAGATTTATTACAAAAGGTCTTACTCGAAGACAAAACGCAATATTTGAATGGAAAAGAAGAGTTGTTTGTTTTACCCTCACTGACCCTGGTATCAAGTTACTCCAGATGTGCTTATGCAAAGCTGCGGTATTTGACGGATCTGTGTTTCCACTTCCCCTTTTCACGATCAGCCTTTTTAAAATTTTGAATGGTTGGCTTGTTATCTTCATTAGCAAAACTTACAGACAGACCCCTTTACAAAGTAGATTGGCACAGTTTCTTTCCTTATTTTTTTTCCTGTCCCACTGCTCTGCACTTTGATCTACAAGTGTATTCAGGACAGTTTTTCCAAATGTCCTTCCAGTGCCCTGAAAGTATCATTCTGCATCTGATCCTGTTCTGATTCACTAATAATCCTGAGATCCTTAATTATTGCTTAACACTCCTCCTTATTACAGCAAAGGGAAAATAATGGTCATAATATAGATTTTTCTTTCATTACAACGCTTTGAAATCCTCACTTTAAAGAGCCTTGTGTCAGTCAACATGCGACAAGGACTCGCGTACCCAATTAGACTGAAGACAGGAAAGCAGTGCTGATGCTGCTCCATTACAGGGTGTACCTGCTCAGAGTTTTGATGGCTCCTATATGTTAAACACCAGTTGCTTGAGCACCACGTGGATCTATTTATTTATTTGTTTTTTCATTCTTGTTACAGCCACCACTGTAGCCTTTACCATTAAAATAAAGTATAAAAAAAGCATGTGCAAATATACATGCAACAGCCAGAATTGTTAACTTAACACCCTATATACTCAAATATTTACTTATTTCGAAACTGGTACCTTATTTTAAAGGCTAATTTGACAGCCTTAATTCACAGTATGCCACTTTGCAGAGGTCTGTTTTCACTTCGATATTAAAGAGTCTATTTCTTTTGATCCATGTCAAAAAGGGCAAATTCAATCAACTGTCATTCATGACTGGATAATGATAACACTTATTACACTTGTGAATACTTTTTTTTTTTTTTTATAGGCGCTGTCAATTATATAAGGACCCAAATATTGATTTATGTGTTCATTTGAGATTCCTTTCATCTGATGCTATGTTTCAGCTGAAGATCTGATATCATTCACCATGGAAAACATGCAATAATGCCAGACAATTCAGGCTTTGTCTCGGCACTGCAGCTTTGGAAAGCTTCATTTGCTGCAATAATGTAACTCAAAATAAAAGCAGACTTGCAAAAAAGACTAATCACTGCGTGGGACAAAAACCATTAGCAAAAGACAAAGCTAATTATTATTATTTTAATTTTTTTTTAAACTGCATCTATCTGCATGATGTCCTTAATCATAATGCCATATTAATATTCATATCATGCTCAAAGTTCACATCTATTTTTAAGAGGGAAAGTGAAATGAGGCAATTAAAGGAAAATGATCTTACCTAATGGCTTTTGCTATTGTAGTTTTTTAAGAAGGAAAGGAATTAGCAGCGGAGAGCTTCGTTTAGAATTCAGCCTGTATTTTCTGTCTTGACAGGTCGGACAGTTTGGGAAGATTCTGTAACTTGCTGTGCTCTTCTCTCTCTCTCTCTGTCTACCTACCTATATATATATATATATATATATATATCTATATATATATATATATACACACACATACACACACATATACATACATACATACATACATACATACATACATACATATATAAAATCCAATGTCCATCTGTCTGTTTTCATGAGAGATTTAGCTAATGGATTTAGATCGGGCTTTTTTCTATAATTTGCTTGAACATTCACATTGATTTTGCAACTTCTCTCATCGTGCTAAGTACCATTGTTCACTTACGGTACCGATTTATTTACGTGAATCCAAAAGAGACACAGTGAACCAAGGGGAAGGGTGGCGGTGCCCTCCTCACTCACACGCGGCTTCAGGGCGTACCTTACATCCACTTAGCTAGCGAATGACAGAAGCACTTCCGATCTACAGTGCATCTGGAAAGTATTCCCAGCGCATCACTTTTTCCACATTTTGTTATGTTACAGCCTTATTCCAAAATGGATTAAATTCATTTTTTCCTCAGAATTCTACACACAACACCCCATAATGATAACGTGAATAAAGTTTACTTGAGGTTTTTGAAAATTTTTTAAAAATAAAAAAAACTGAGAAATCCCATGTCCATAAGTATTCACAGCCTTTGCTCAATACTTTGTCGATGCACCTTTGGCAGCAATTACAGCCTCAAGTCTTTTTGAATATGATGCCACAAGCTTGGCACACCTATCCTTGGCCAGTTTCGCCCATTCCTCTTTGCAGCACCTCTCAAGCTCCATCAGGTTGGATGGGAAGCGTCGGTGCACAGCCATTTTAAGATCTCTCCAGAGATGTTCAATCAGATTCAAGTCTGGGCTCTGGCTGGGCCACTCAAGGACATTCACAGAGTTGTCCTGAAGCCACTCCTTTGATATCTTGGCTGTGTGCTTAGGGTCGTTGTCCTGCTGAAAGATGAACCGTCGCCCCAGTCTGAGGTCAAGAGCGCTCTGGAGCAGGTTTTCATCCAGGAGGTCTCTGTACATTGCTGCAGTCATCTTTCCCTTTATCCTGACTAGTCTCCCAGTCCCTGCCGCTGAAAAACATCCCCACAGCATGATGCTGCCACCACCATGCTTCACTGTAGGGATGGTATTGGCCTGGTGATGAGCGGTGCCTGGTTTCCTCCAAACGTGATGCCTGGCATTCACACCAAAGAGTTCAATTTTTGTCTCATCAGACCAGAGAATTTTCTTTCTCGTGGTCTGAGAGTCCTTCAGGTGCCTTTTGGCAAACTCCAGGCGGGCTGCCATGTGCCTTTTACTAAGGAGTGGCTTCCGTCTGGCCACTCTACCATACAGGCCTGATTGGTGGATTGCTGCAGAGATGGTTGTCCTTCTGGAAGGTTCACCTCTCTCCACAGAGGACCTCTGCAGCTCTGACAGAGTGATCATCGAGTTCTTGCTCACCTCCCTGACTAAGGCCCTTCTCCCCCGATCGCTCAGTTTAGATTTGTGAATTTTGTGAATTTCCCCTTGGGATTAATAAAGTATCTATCTAGATGGCCGGCCAGCTCTAGGAAGAGTCCTGGTGGTTTTGAACTTCTTCCACTTACAGATGATGGAGGCCACTGTGCTCATTGGGACCTTCAAAGCAGCAGAAATTTTTCTGTAACCTTCCCCAGATTTGTGCCTCGAGACAATCCTGTCTCAGAGGTCTACAGACAATTCCTTTGACTTCATGCTTGGTTTGTGCTCTGACATGAACTGTCAACTGTGGGACCTTACATAGACAGGTGTGTGCCTTTTCAAATCATGTCCAGTCAACTGAATTTACCACAGGTGGACTCCAATGAAGCTGCAGAAACATCTCAAGGATGATCAGGGGAAACAGGATGCACCTGAGCTCAATTCTGAGCTTCATGGCAAAGGCTGTGAATACTTATGTACATGTGCTTTCTCAATTTTTTTTTTATTGTTAATAAATTTGCAAAAATCTCAAGTAAACTTTTTTCACGTTGTCATTATGGGGTGTTGTGTATAGAGTCTGTTTGGATCGGTCAACCTCTGCATTTTGGAGTGTAACTTGCCTCCGCTTAGCTAGCTTGTTTATTGATTTTTAAAGTTTGTCCTGTTTCACTACTACGCAGGCGGAGGTGTGGGGGACAGCTAGTTAAGAAAAAAAAAAAAAAATCACAGCCATAGCTTACATAAAGCCGATGTCACATCATGCAGCTTCTAATTGTGGGGAATGTCAGATTTGTCGACTGATCACATCGCCGGACCAAATCATTTCAGTGATCGCAGGATGACCCTCCAGCACAGTCGTCCTCACTCCGTTGTCTGACTGCCAATAGTGTGCTGCCTGATGGAGCCAGTGCTGTATGAAGGGTTAACAGCTGTGGTGAGTTCAGCAGCAATCTTGGCCCCCTTTTTTCTAGTCCGTGAGATTAGATATTTCTTCCCAAAAGGGAAATTAATACTTTCCAAAACTTCAACAGAAGAAAAAAAAAATTCTATAAATTTTATATCTACTGTAATGAGGGGAAAAGGGATGATGAGATCAACAGATGGAGGGGGGAGAAGAGCGTGGTTATGTAGTCACTATACCAATCTGTAGTGGTGAAGAAGAAGCCACATCAGAAGGCGAAGCTCTCAATTTACCAGTCAATTTACGTCCCTACCCTCACCTATGGTCATGAGCTTTGTCCACAGGATGGCTGGGATCTCCCTGTAGAACCGCTGACCCTCCGTATTGAGAGGAGCCAATTGAGGTGGATCAGTCCTGGATGCCTCCCTTTGGAGGTATTATAGGCACAAGAAGCTGGGAGGAGACCCCAGGGAAGACCCAAGACTTGCTGGGAGGATTATATCTCCCTGATGGCCACAGTATGAGTTGCCAAGTGTGGCAGGGGAAAAGGATGTATGGGCCTCACTGCTAAGACTGTTGATCCTGCAACCCGGCTTTGGATAAGCAGGCAGTGTGGTGTAGTGGTTAAGGCTTGGGATTACAAACCCTAAGGTTGTGGGTTCAAATCCTGCCACTGACATTGTGTGACCCGGAAAAGTCACTTGACCTGCTTATGCACCAATTGGAAAACTAAAAGAAATGTTACCAATTATATCATAAATGTCCCAAGTTGCCTTGATAAATGATGATAAATATGTAAACAGAGTATATTGTACACATACACACATCGGCCAAACTTCAATGCTGTATTTGTAGAATGGGTTAACGTAAGACAGCAAAGGTTTGCATGTTTTTAAAATGGTGACTGTTGTTATTCCTAGCTGTCTCATCCATCATCCACACTGCCTCCCTACCAGGGTCTCTTCTTTCGGGAGTCAAAAATTTGTTCTTCTATTGTCTGATTGGATTCCAGAACTGCAGTAAGTCCTTGCTGGTTTATAACCATGAATGTTGTCATGTTGGACTTGTCCTCTTAATTCAAGGTGGACAGTTCTGAGTGTTTAAATTACAAAGAAAAGCTGATAAAGCAGGAGCTAAACAACAACCTTCTGATTCTCCTTTGGGTTGTGCTGGACTTCTACGAGGTGAGACACAAAAATAACCAGATTGGTAAAAAAACAAAATATTTATTGATGAATTACAGCATTCTAAACATTTCACTTTCCATATATTCCCCATCCCGATCTCTACACCGCTCCATATGTATCTTCCATTGATTCAAACAGTGCTGGAAGTCTTCTTGCTTGAGGCTCTTTAACAGGCTTGCCATTTCTATCTTCACTTCATCCACTGAAGAAAAATGTGTTCCCTTCAGGTCACTTTGATTTTCGGGAACAAGTAAAAATCACAGGGAGCTAAATCGGGCGAATAGGGAGGATGATCGAGGACAGGAATGTTTTTGTCAGTCAAAAACTGCTTTACGGAAAAAGCAGTACGATCATTTTGAACAATCTGATTCACCGTTTTGATATTTTCATCCGTCCAAAATGAGTGTGGGCAACCTGGGTGTTGAATGTCTTCCACATTTTCTTGCCCTTCCTTGAAACGTGTACGCCACTCAAAAACTTGTGTGCGAGACAAACTGTTATCACCGTACACTGTTTTTATCATTTCATAAGTTTCTGTGGCCATTTTGTTCAATTTCGCGAGACATCTGATGTTGATTCACTGTTCGATTTTTTTCACCTGACATTATAGCAGCAACTCATGTAGCGATTGTTGTACAAATACTGACTGGGCTATTCACAGGATATACCGCTGGTCAGCGGTTTGAGAGGGCATGTAGGAGGGGATACCGTTCTATGATTAACGTCCGTCTGGCCTTCACACGGTTTTCCAAGAAAGCCCCAAGCCCAGTTCGGTTACTTTTGTGTCTCACCTCGTACTCTTGATGAAGCCTCATCCAACACCCTGCTAAAGCTCACGATACTCCATTTCATATTACGGTAGATACTGTAGAAGCAGCACACAGTGTTTTGAGAATTTGTCCTTTTTGGATTTGACTGGATTGTTCAACTGTTATAAATAGTTCAAGGAGGAGAGTTAATAGTGCTTAAACAACAAAGCATTAATTAAATAACGACCCTTTGATTCTTCTTTATGTTGCACTGCACTTCCACCCTCGATCAAGTCTCACCCAACATCCCTCAGTAAAGGAATATGATGCTCTTTTTTATATAACTGTTGATATAATCATCATGTGGCATTGCCTGGGCAAGTAGTGTTAAGATGGTCATTTTGTCTGCTAGTCTGGCCTATAATATCTAAAGACAGATGATAGAGCAGTTTCTGACCGTAGTTTATTGGCAGACGTCACAGAAAATAAAGAGCAGCAGTTTTAGGAAAGAAGTTAAGGTTTGGAGCTAATGTGGTTAAGTGTGTAGTATATATGGTTAAGATTGGGGGTTAGGTTAAGGTTAGGGATTAGTGTTGTTGTTAAGGGTTAGACAATAATTTGGTTAGCATGTAGTATCCGTGGTTAAGATTAGGCGTAAGTGTTGTTCAGGTTGAGGTAACGTGACTTCTGCCTTCAAACTGCTGGTCTAGACCTGCTGTGACATATGGCTCTGTGACTCTGGTTTCAGTCTGTTCAGATGCTTCACTTGCTCTGAGCCAGCAGGTGGCACTGATGTGCAAAGTGTAGCACACAGGAAAAAAATGCCACTTGGAAACCCCCAGGGTCAAAATTTTAGGTTCCAAAGAAACAGCTACTAAGCAAAATATGGTCCAGGCCGGTCAAAGGGTGTAAGATGGTATAGAAACCATACATACAGACACTCAGACAACCTATATTTAATATCATTAGTAACAAGCTACAGGTCAAAAAAATTTTTCAAAGTTAAAAAAAAAAAAAAAAAGCTTTTGTAGAAGGGATGCCACATGGCACAGTGCCCAGAAGTAGCTTGTGGTATGTAAAACATAATACATTAAAAAAGGCAAGCCTCTCTTCTTTTTGCAAGGATCAAAACATGCATGTTCCTTATTTATGGAGTTAAGATTACTGAAAAAAGTCCAAGGACTACTCATTTTGTCCGTGTTACACATTTCGTAAGTGCAAGTTAGATTTTGAGCGCATTTTGTAAGCGGGAGTTACATTCTGTGTGTGAGTGATGCACGTGGCAACTGTTTTGCGGTCACATGATTTTTGGTAGTGTTCTTGCACAGTATCACCGTCAAAATGATTTGAGAGTGAAAGCAGCTATGCAAGGGCGGGACTTCTTTCTTCTTAGCCAATGGTAACCAGCTAATCATGAACCACACCTCCAAATGGGTCATCAAATTGCCGGCGCAATTGTCACTTGTGAATGAGCCACAGAAACTAACATTCTTCTGGGTTCTATGCTGCGGGCAAAGTGATTGTCAAGGCAAATAATAGAAGGGCATAGTCTAGTATTGATTTCTATGTAAGCCCTGATCACGAAATATCACTGATTTTAAGGTCCGATTGACATTTTTTGCCGGGGGTGGGGCAACAACACTCTCACCAAATTGGCGAAAAAAAGCCACACTTTTAGTAAATTGTGAGTCATGGGAGTAAAATTTGCACATTCCTGTTTGAAGGTGGGGAAGGAGGTGTGCTGGTCAGCACTGACTACATCCTTTGGTTAGAAGAACAAAGTCCTGCCCTTACCTCACTGCTTTTGCTCTCAAATAATTTTGACCGTGACGCCGAGTAAGAACACTGCCAACAATCATGTAATCTGCAAAACACGTGCCAAACGCATCATTCACGCACAAAATGCAACTTGCACTTACAAAATGTGTTTTATTCAAACATGGACTTTTGCCAGTAATCTAACTCCATACTTATTTCTCGTTGCCACACTCTATGCATGAGTCTTCTGGATGAGCATTTATTGGCTGTCAGCTCTCATGCACAAAGAGCCACCCCTCCAACTAAAGACAGAATCAACCCTGTTTGATTGTCTCAAAGTCGTCGCAGTCGTTGCAAGCAAGTCTATGGGAACGTCACATTAGATGATAGGTTTCTCTGCAGCGCACCACTGACTGTCTAAGATTATGTAAATGAAGGCTTTGACTGAAAATGGCTGGAAAAGTCACATAATGTGACATGGCCTTAGACTCCCATCCTTTCTTCCTTTGTTTCGCTATATTCTGGACTGCCTTTCAAGACTATTGTGAGGTTGACACATTTTCCTTTACTGTTAAAACAGCAGATTTACAGGGTGCGTTGACTGGAAGCGTCAGTAGCCTTCACTCCCTCTTCCAAGACTCCCTTTCCTATTATTAAGACCAGGCTACAGGAAGCTTATCCGCTGCCCTTTGGGTGTCATTTCATTTCCAAACAGGAAGCTCGAGTTGCAATGCACCCTTAAGCCAAAGCAAGGTAAATAAACTGGGGGCTGAGGAGTCACGGTTTGATGTGGCCTAACAATAAAGCCTCAGGTAGTCAAATTGCAGAAGTTAGTAAAGCTTGGCCATCTGTGGTATTACAAGATCACTCCAGCGTCTCAGCTTTGCCTTTACCCAACACAAAAAAAACAAACTTGGGAGTACAGCTTTTAAAATAAGGTGTGAAGAACGAAAAAAACGGGTTATTCAGAATCTCAGCCACCCTGCAGTGGTAACACCTCCCATCTTCCACTTTCTCCCTCCAGCCCGCGTGCTTATGGCCAAGTATGCCAGGACACACTAACTTATCCTACTTTGTAACACAACATCATTTCTTTTGGCCCTTTTTTATAAACATTAACCCCAGACTTTGGGGAAAAAAAATACCAGCAAGACGACTTCCTCAGTCTCAGAGACACAATGGTCTCTCTACAGAGAAACCGTACAAGGAAGTGCACGCCCATCCAAATTCCACAGGGGCTCCTCAACTTGCCCAGACGGCATTCTTGTTTTTTTTTAAAAAAAAGAAAAGCATAGCACAAAAGGCTGCCTCAAAAAAAAAAAAAAAACGCCCACCCCACCAAACCAACACTCTAATCGCAAATCTCCTCCATGGAGTATCGGCTCCTCACTGATATTCAGATCTTCACTCTGCTGCCAAAGCTCTCAGCTGCCCGAATGCCTCAGTGTGACACACTGGCATAGCATCTTCACTTTAAATATTTCCAAGTGCTATTTAATACAGACAAGAGAGTCGATTATTTCCATATAAACGGCAATAAAACATTCTGAATTGCACATTATGTCTGATTTCTCCAGCACCTTCAATACCATCCGGCCATCCCTGTTAAGATATGCAGGTGGATGAGCCTGTGGAGTCCTGGATGATGGACTATCTGTTGGGCACACCACCATCTGTGAGACTCAAGGACTGTGTGAGCAACACTGGAGCACCACAAGGAACTGGCTTGTCTGCTTTTCTCTTCAGTCCGTACACCTAAGAATAAAATACTTGGTCAGATCTTTGGAGAAATTCACAGATGATTCTGCAGTTATGGGGTGAATCGATAAGGGGGATAAGACAGAGGAGAGGAGTCAGATGACAACAAAAGGATACGATCAAAGTGGAGCAGATGATATTATTTATCTGGACTTTCAGAAAGCATTTGATAAGGTGCCACACACTTCCTTAGAAGGCTGGCGTCCTTCAACATCTGTAATAAGATGCTGCAGATGTTCTATCAGACAGTTGTGGCGAGCGCCCACTTCTACGTGGTGGTGTGCTGGGGAGGCAGCATAAAGAAGAGGGACGCCTCACGCCTGGACAAACTGGTGAGGAAGGCAGACTCTATTGTAGGCACGGAGCTGGACAGTTTGACATCTGTGGCAGAGCGACGGGCGCTGAGCAGACTCCTGTCAATTATGGAGAATCCACCGCATCCACTGAACAGGATCATCTCCAGACAGAGGAGCAGCTTCAGCGACAGACTGCTGTCACCGTCCTGCTCCACTGATACACTGAGAAGATCGTTCCTCCCCCACACTATGCTACTCTTCAATTCCACCTGGGGGGGGGGGGGGGGGGTAAACATTAAAATTATACAAAGTTATTGTCTGTCTGTATACCTGCATTGTTATCAGCATTGTTATCACTCTTTAACTTTATATTGTTCTTTATCAGTATGCTGCTGCTGGAGTATGTGAATTTCCCCTTGGGATTAATAAAGTATCTATCTATCTATCTACATGAGAGGTTGGCCATCAAATTAAAAGAAATGATTTAGATGGGAATATAAGGAACAAGCAGCAAATTAACAATTCTTTACATTTATATATCGCTTTTGTCACTACTCATATAGTCAATTGGGAGCCACTTAAACCACCACCAATGTGCAGTATCCACCTGGATGATGCAACGGCAGCCATTTTTGCGCTCACCACACATTTAAGTGTTAGGTGGTGAAGTGGTGAGAGATAGTTAGCCATTTAAAGTCAGAGGATGATTAGGGGGCCAGAATGACTAAGCCACGATGGGCAATTTAGCCAAGACATCAGGATACACCGTACTCTTTACGAATTAATACCCAGGGATCTTTGATGAGCACAGAGAGTGGGGATCTTGGTTTTAAGTCTCATCCGATGGCACCATTTTTATATAGCACAGTGTCCCCATCACTGAACTAAGAAATTGAGATCCACACACAGACCACAGGGTGCGTACCCCCCTGTTGGCCACACCAACACCTCTTCCAGCAGCAATGCAAGCTTTTCCTGGTTGGTCTCCCATCCAAATACTGGCCAGGGCTGAAAATGCTTAGCTTCAGGTCGGGTAAGGTCAGGTCAGGTCGGGGAGTATGCACTGGTACAGCGTGTTGCCGCACCCACCATATGACGAAACAGCTCGGGATCGTGGTTGGCAACCCCCCAGGCAGACACACAGTCTGGTCCCACTCTCTAGAAATGACCCTCTATCTGCTACAGCCTGGTGTTACGTGGGCATCCCCTTGGCCCGGTCCTCAACAATGAGGATCACCCTTGGGGAATTGTACCACATGGCTGTAGAACCGTAATTGGCACTCCCTCACAATGCAGGTAATGTGCATCATTTGGGACTCCATGAACAACACAAAGTCAAACCAGCAGTGCCCAAGGATTCTCTGAAAAGACACACATGAAGGAGTCTAGTCTTCGTCTCAGGTCACTGGATAGCGTCCATATCTCGCAACCATATAGCAAGACAGGAGGCACCAGGACTCTAAACACTTGGACCCTCGTCCTTTTGCAGATATCGGGAGCGCCACACACCCCTTTCCAGCGACTTCATGACCCCCCCCCCCCCCGCGCTCTCTATCCATCTACTGATCTACTGACCTTGTAGGAAAAGTCACCAGAGACAAATATGTCACTGCCGAGGTAAGTAAACCTCTCAATGACGAGGTCGACACTCTCTCTGCAGACAGACACACTGCTGATGGCAGTGCCCAAGAGGTCATTAAAGCTTCAGGTGGACCCAATAATCTCCCAAGTCATGGCCTATTATGATTCACGGGAATCCATCATCTCAGCCCATGAAGAAACAAAGCTTTCAAATTACCAGGTCAAGAAACTATAACACCATGGCAGCCACGCATGAGAAATGACCGATTTGACTGTAATTAAGTCTGCTTTAGAGACCCCAGGGATGATGTTTAGAAATCTACAATTACTTTGAGAGTTTTCACAAACAAACGCAGAACTTAAGTAAGTTTGTTTTCTGAGGTTAGCTATTTGAAACATGTCTGGAATCACACAAAGCCTAAAATAAGGGGGCTTGTGTTCTGTCAGCAGAGGAGGAAGCCATAACTTTTGTGAGGAGTCAAAAAGGAGGTAGTGATTGGTCAGTTATAAAAGGCCACAATGTGCATAATAAGAGTGAGACTGAAAGCTCTCGGATGTCACTGGATGTTGCGTGCGGCCACACTAGTGGATATGAAACTGAAGTAGTTGCAGTCTTTTCAACGGCCTTCTGGACTCCTTCTGCTTTGTTTCTTTCCAGCCTTATTACAGTTAGGCATGAATGCTATCAGTGGGCAGATATCACACACTGCCTCTCTAAGTGCAAATGAGTGAATCCCTCTAAACACGTGTAATAGTAGGACTGATAACGTTTTGGAAGTCAGTTTATGTAAGTGAAACTGACTAATGAACTAAGGGGGTCCCATGTTTGACCTCAGAAACATACAAGACCACTGGCTTGGGTCAAAGCAATGTACAGTAATCCCTCCTCCATCGCGGGGGTTGCGTTCCAGAGCCACCCGCGAAATAAGAAAATCCGTGAAGTAGAAACCATATGTTTATATGGTTATTTTTATATTGTCATGCTTGGGTCACAGATTTGCGCAGAAACACAGGAGGTTGTAGAGAGACAGGAACGTTATTCAAACACTGCAAACAAACATTTGTCTCTTTTTCAAAAGTTTAAACTGTGCTCCATGACAAGACAGAGATGACAGTTCTGTCTCACAATTAAAAGAATGCAAACATATCTTCCTCTTCAAAGGAGTGCGCATCAAGAGCAGAGCATGTCAGAGAGAGAGAGAAAGAAAAGCAAACAAATCAATAGGGTGGTTTGGCTTTTAAGTATGCGAAGCACCAGCACAAAGCTGTTGAAGGCCTCACCCCCTCCGTCAGGAGCAGAGAAAGAGAGAGAGAGAGAGAGAGAGAGAGAGAGAGAGAAAAACAAAGTCAAAAATCAATACGTGCCCTTCGAGCTTTTAAGTATGCGAAGCACCGTGCAGCATGTCGCTTCACGAAGCAGCTGCACAGAAGGTAGCAACGTGAAGATAATCTTTCAGCATTTTTAGACGAGCGTCCGTATCGTCTAGGTGTGCAAACAGCCCCCCTGCTCACACCTCCTACGTCAGGATCAGAGAAAGTCAGAGCAAGAGAGACAGAGAAAAGTAAGTTGGGTAGCTTCTCAGCCATCTGCCAATAGCGTCCCTTGTATGAAATCAACTGGGCAAACCAACTGAGGAAGCATGTACCAGAAATTAAAAGACCCATTGTCCTCAGAAATCCGCGAACCAGCAAAAAATCTGCGATATATATTTAAATATGCTTACATATAAAATCTGCGATAGAGTGAAGCCGCGAAAGGCGAAGCGCGATATAGCGAGGGATCACTGTATCTCTCAGCTATTTAAGTTGAGTTGGTGGTGGGTGTCCACTCCAAATAATTTTGTTGTACGATATTCCACGAAGGAAAACGCATAAAGTTCCGAGAACCCACCCAGGACCTTGTAAGCTTTCTGGTATGGAGAATAAGCCCGGTGATTAAGCTCATTCACAGAGGAGTATCATGGCTTGAAATCTGGTGCAGGATTGTGGGTATCCCGCACAAATTAAGCAATACCTGTAAATTCTAACTCTTAATGTGCAAACATATTTAGTTAATCTTTTTTTTTTAAATTACAATTGTATAATTGCTCCTAATCTGTTCCTTACGAATGCTTATGTTTTGTTCAGATCGCACGTATAACAACAACAACATTTATTTATATAGCACATTTTCATACAAATAATGTAGCTCAAAGTGCTTTACATGAGGAAAAAAAGCCAAAGTAAGAATTTAAATAAGACAACACTAATTAACACAGAATAAGAGTAAGGTCCGATGGCCAGGGAGGACAGAAAAAACACAAAAACTCCAGATGGCTGGAGAAAAATAAAATCTGCAGGGGTACCAGACCATGAGACCGCCCAGCCCCCTCTGGGCATTCTACCTAACATAAATGAACAGTCCACTTTGTATTTTAGGGTTCTCATGGAAGGACTTGATGATGATGGTCATGTAGACTTCTGGCTTTTAATCCATCAATGTAGGAACATCATGGTGCATTGATTAGGTGGTGGTATAGGATGTCACCTACATGTTGCAGTTGTTCTTGACTGGAACACGAAGCTGTGGAATTTGGTAATCAGCTGTTTAGTGGAGATGTGCTAAAGACTTAGCCAGTGTGTGATATCTCAAGTCAACTGCTTTTCCTAGAGGTGGGTCACAGCGGCAGTAGGCCAAGCAGGTCAACATAGACTTTTCTGTCCTCACCTACAGATTTCGGCCTTTCCTGAGGAATTCCCAGATGCTCACATTCCAGCCGAGAGATATGATCCCTCAGTCTTGTCCTGGGTCTGCCATAGGGTCACCCAGTGGGACTCAGCCAGAGCAGCTCTAGGGGAAGTCACCCGGGAAGCATCCTTAGATATCCATACAACCAACTGAGGAGCACTGACTCAACTCTTGAGGCTGAATCCCAAATCGATAAGCTTCTCCCCCTATCCAGGACTCTGAACAAAACCAAATCGTATTATGTAATATCATCAACTGTTTCTGCTCTGTACTTGTAGTATTTCTAATGCACTATTTGCACATTTTTACTTCCTATATGTAACACTTTACATTTACGAACATTAAATTTCATCTGCCACAAATCTGTCCAATCCTGTATGCTATCCAAATTCCTCTGTAATGATCGAATGAATCTGTGAATCCTCCTAGCTTGGCATCATCTGCAAAGCTTGTTATTTTTTGTTGTGGCTCTGAGGCTAGGGATCTGCACTGGCAATTGGAAGGTTGCCGGTTCGAATCCCATAAATGCCAATAGGGACTCTGCTCTGTTGGGCCCTTGAGCAAGGCTCTTAACCTGCAATTGCTGAGTGCTTGGAGTAGTGAGAAAAGCGCTATATAAATGCAAAGAATTATTATTTATATTCCTATCCAAATCATTTAAGTATATTAAAAGTAGCAGCAGCCCCAGCACTGACCCCTGCTGGACACCACTCTAACGTCACCAAATTCAGATAAAGTTCCTCACACTATCACCCTCTGCGCTTCATGTTTAAATCTATGAGGGCTGAATATTTTTTCCAAAAAAGAATTGCTAACAAAGCAATGGTTTCACACATAAATCAACTTAAAATGTCTATTGCTGTGTGCTGTGGCTGCTGTCGTCTCTGGCAGCTGCTTGGGGGCAGCTCAACGGCCAGTGTGATGCAATCTGATGTATACCCCTTGTCATCATAAGTGCCGGTATCCTCCTAGGCAAACGTTGCCGTAGGCACATAAGCTACATGAACATGTTCAGCACTACAATCAGCTGACGCTGGTACCTTCCTTACGTTTTTCGATTTCCATCTCCAGACCACCTGTATTAAAGTCGATGCCATTTTAGAGGCTGTTTGCTCTTCGCTACTCATTCACGCAAAGGAAATCAAAGTCAAATCAAGGAAGCAAAGAGAGTGAAACAGCTGATTACCATCCTCTACCCCTGAATTTCGATACCAGCTGACTTTCGCCCTGAAAGAGTTAAACCAATTCTGAAACCATCTACACACCACACCCTGAACTCCCACTTCTTTTAGTTTGATGCCCATGTGGCACTTTCTCAAATGCTTTCTGAAAGTCCAGGTAAATCATATCATCTGCTCCACTTTGATCGTATCCTTTTGTTGCTTCCTCATAGAATTCCAGCATGTTAGTAAAACACGATCTCCCTCTTCTGAACCCATGCTGACCGTTAAGTAAAATTCCTGTTCTTGCCAGGTGTTGCTCAATCTTTTCCATACTAATTTCTTCCATTAATGTACTTGTGACGCATGTTAAGCTTACTGGCCTATAGTTGCTTGGATATACCCGGTCACCCTTTTTATATAACAAGATAATATTTGCAATTTTCTAGTCCTTTGGAATTTCCCCATTGCGCAGTAACTTCCTAAATATGTGTGTCAAGGGTTTATATCTGTACTTGCTAACCTCCATAAGAACTTGAGGGTAAATATCATCTGGCACTGGTGATTTGTTTGATTTCAGCCGGTTTCATCTAAGCAGTAACTCTCCCCCTACAATTGAAAATCGTATTGTATTGAGGATTACTTGTGTTCTGTTGTGTATTGGCCCTTTTTTTGACACCCACTGCCTTTCCCAAGGTTTCTTCCATTTTTTTCTCTACAAGGGTTTTGTGGGAATTTTTCCTTGTCTTCTTAGAGTATGCTGCTGCTGGAGTATGTGAATTTCCCCTGGGGATTAATAAAGTATATCTGTCTATCTAGAGAGTCAAAGCTGGGGAGCTCTCAAAAGGCAGGGCCTGTTAAAGCCCATTGCGGCACTTCTTGTGTGATTTTCAAGCAACTATAGGTCAGTAAGCTTAACGTGCATCACAGGAAAATTAATGGAAGGAATTATTAAGAAGATTGAGCAACACCTGGCAAGGACAGGAGTTATTAGGAACAGTCAGCATGGGGTCAGAAGAGGGAGGTCGTGTTTTACTAACATGCTGGAATTCTATGAGGAGGCAACAAAAGGATACGATCAAAGTGGAGCAGATGATATGATTGATCTGGACTTTCAGGAAGCATTTGATAATGTGCCACATGACAGGGTGGGCATCAAATTAAAAGAAGTGGCAGTTCAGGGTGATGTTTGTAGATGGGTGCAGAATTGGCTCAGACACAGGAAGCAGAGGGTGATGGTGCCAGGAACCTCATCAGAACTGGCCGATGTTAAGAGTGGTGTTCCACAAGGGGTCAGTGTTAGGGCCGCTGCTATTTTTAATATATATAAATGATTTAGATAGGAATATAAGTAACAAGCTGGCTAAGTTTGCAGATGATACCAAGATAGGTGGATTAGCAGATAATTTGGAATCCGTTATATCATTACAGAAGGACTTGGATAGCAGACAGGCTTGGGCAGATTTGTGGCAGATGAAAATTAATGTCAGTAAATGTAAAGAATTACACATAGGAAGTCAAAATGTTAGATCTGAATACACAATGGGCGGTCAGAAAATCGAGAGTCCACCTTATGAGAAGGATTTAGGAGTCATAGTGGACTCTAAGCTATCGACTTCCAGACAGTGTTCAGAAGCCATAAAGAGGGCTAACAGAATGTTAGGTTATATAGCGCCTTGATGTGTGGAGTACAAGTCACAGGAGGTTCTGCTCAAGTCTTTATAACACACTGGTGAGGCCTCATCTTGAGTACTTTGTGCAGTTTTGGTCTCCAGACTACAAAAAAGGACATAGCAGCACTAGAAACGTCCAGAGAAGAGTGACTAGGCTGATTCCAGGGCTACAGGGGATGAATTATGAGGAAAGATTAAAAGAGCTGAGCCTTTACAGTTTAAGTACAAGAAGATTAAGAGGTGACATGATTGAAGTGTTTAAAATTATGAAGAGAATTAGTCCAGTGGATCGAGACGTTGACTTTTAAATGAGTTCATCAAGAACACGGGGACACAGTGAAGGGTAAATGTCGCACAAACATTAGTTTTTCTGTACACAAAGAACGATAGACACTTGGAATAAGCTACCAAGTAGTGTGGTAGACAGTAAGATGTTTTTTTGGAAGAAATAAGTGGATAGGACTGGCAAGCGTTGTTGGGCTGAATGGCCTGTTCTCATCTAGATTGTTCTATTGTTCTAATTTTGGGCCATACAAAAATAAACTGTATTGTATTATGGAGTGTCAGCCTGAGCCACCCTTCGAAGAAACCTCATTTCTGCCTCTTGTACTCGAGATCTCATTCTTTCAGTCATCACCCACAGTTCATGACCATAAGTGAGAAGAGGGATGTAGCTTGACACGTAAACTGAGAGTTTTCTCTTTATACCAAGCACCCACTTCACCACCCTGGACTGATCCAGCACACATGCAACAGCTGCCATCAACTCCAATCTGCTTGTCGATCTCACGCTTCTATTTTCTGTCACTCGTGAACATAACCTTGAGATACTTGAACTCCTCCAATAAGGGAAGTCGTTGTCCCCAAACCCGGGCCTCACTTATAAAAACTTTTAAGTGGATTTGCGCATAGAGATATGCAAGTTCAAAAAAAAAAAACTTTTTTCAGATTTATCAAACCTGGACTGTGCACATTTACCATTTACAAATCGCAATCCCCTTGTGAATGTGTGTATGTGAATGCCACTCAATGCCTTGGTGCGTCGGGTGGTCCTGCTCTACCAGCTAATGGAGTTCTGTAGCATCACAACTGCAGACACATGAGGCTGCAAAAGTGGAAAAATCAAATAATTATCTTCTAAGACTTGGCACCCTGTCTTGGGTTTGTTCCTGCCTTGTGCCCTATGCTAGTTGAGGTAGGCACCAGTACCCGCTGTAACCGATGGAAAATGACATGACCTTTTGAAGACTTGCATGAGCTATTAAAGATGTAGTATTTGGTTTACACCCGGGCTGGGAACATTTTCTCAGTGTTAAAGGAAAACCTAATAGTGTGTTTCAATTGACATCTTTTGGTACAAAAAAAATAATCAAAGGCAATTTCAGGACACTTTTTAAAGTACTAAGACAGGTGTAACACCATTGTCTTGGGGAAGTTCCTGGGTGAAGACGAGTAACACAGCTGGCATTGTATACTGCTCAAAAAAATGAAAGGGACACGTTTGAATCAGAGTATAGCATTAAGTCAATGAAACTTGTGGGCTATTGATCTGGACAGTGAAGTAGCAGAGGGGCTTGTCCATCAGTTTCAGCTGCTTTGGTGCACTGGGGTGGGGTGGGGGGGAGGCAACAATGAGAAAACAGTTAGGTCCATAAATATTTGGACAGAGACAACTTTTTTCTAATTTTGGTTCTGTACATTACCACAGTGAATTTTAAATTAAACAACTCAGATGCAGTTGAAGTGCAGACTTTCAGCTTTAATTCAGTGGGGTGAACAAAACGATTGCATAAAAATGTGAGGCAACTAAAGCATTTTATTAACACAATCCCTTCATTTCAGGGGCTCAAAAGTAATTGGACAAATTAAATAACTGGAAACAAAATGTTAATTTCTAATACTTGGTTGAAAACCCTTTGCTGGCAATGACAGCCTGATGTCTTGAACTCCTGGACATCACCAGATGTTGGGTTTCCTCCTTTTTGATGCTCTGCCAGGCCTTTACTGCAGCGGCTTTCAGTTGCTGTTTGTTTGTGGGCCTTTCTGTCTGAAGTTTAGTCTTCAACAAGTGAAATGCCTGCTCAGTTGGGTTAAGATCAGGTGACTGACTTGGCCATTCAATAATTTTCCACTTCTTTGCTTTAATAAACTTCTGGGTTGCTTTGGCTGTATGTTTTGGGTCATTGGGCGGCGTTTCATGATACAGATGGACAATCAATTTGACTGCTGTATTTAGCTGGATTTGAGCAGACAGTATGTCTCTGAACACCTCAGAATTCATTCAGCTGCTTCTGTCCTGTGTCACATCATCAATAAACACTAGTGTCCTAGTGCCACTGGCAGCCATGTACGCCCAAGCCATCACACTGCCTCCACCGTGTTTTATAGATGATGTGGTATGTTTTGGATAACGAGCTGCTCCACGCCTTCTCCATACTTTTTTCTTGCCATCATTCTGGTAGAGGTTGATCTTGGTTTCATCTGTCCAAAGAATGTTTTTCCAGAACTGTGGTGGCTTTTTTAGGTGTTCTTTAGCAAAGTCCAATCTCGCCTTTCTATTCTTGAGGCTTATGAGTGGCTTGCACCTTGCAGTGCACCCTCTGTATTTACTTTCATGCAGTCTTCTCTTTATGGTAGACTTGGATATCGATACGCCTATCCCCTGGAGAGTGTTGTTCACTTGGTTGGCTGTTGTGAAGGGGTTTCTCTTCACCATGGAAATGATTCTGCGATCATCCATCACTGTAGTCTTCCGTGGACGTCCAGGTCTTTTTGCATTGCTGAGTTCACCAGTGCTTGCTTTCTTTCTAAGGATGTACCAAACTGTAGATTTGGCCACTTGTAATATTGTAGCAATTTCTTGGATGGGTTTTCTCTATTTTTTTTCGCAGCTTAAGGATGGCTTCTTTCACCTGCATGGAGAGCTCCTTTGACCGCATGTTGTCTGTTCAAAATCTTCCACATGCAAACACCACACCTCAAATCAACTCCAGGCCTTTTATCTGCTTAATTGATAATGACATAACGACGGACTTGCACACACCTGCCCATGAAATAGCCTTTGAGTCAATTGTCCAATTACTTTTGAGCCCCTGAAATGAAGGGATTGTGTTCAAAAAATGCTTTAGTTGCCTCACATTTTTATGCAATCGTTTTGTTCACCCCACTGAATTAAAGCTGAAAGACTGCACTTTCATTTAAAATTCATTGTGGTAATGTACAGAACCAAAATTAGAAAAAAGTTGTCTCTGTCCAAATATTTATGGACCTAACTGTAGACTTCATGAGGGTGACCTGGGGGCCTAATGTCCTCTAGTGGGCCCTGTGCTCACTGCCTGCCCAGCACCGTGGAGCACGACTAGTATTTGCCATAGAATACCAGAATTGGCTGGTCCACCATTGGTGCCCTGTGTTTTTCACAGATGAGAGCAGGTTCACCCTGAGCACATGTGACAGACGTGAAAGGGTCTGGAGAAGCCATGGAGAACATTCTGCTGCCTGTAACATCATTCAGCATGACCGGTTTGGAGGTGGGTCAGTGATGGTCTGGGGATGCATATTAATGAAGGGATGCACAGTCCTCTACGGGATAGACAACCGCACCTTGACTGCCATTAGGTATCAGGATGAAACTGGACCAATTGTCAGACCCTATGCTGCTGCAGTAGATCCTGGGCTCCTCCTGGTGCACAACAATGCCCAGCCTCTTGTGGTGAGAGGATGAAGGAACTGGTACCATTGACTGGCACCCCCCACGCTCACTCGCCTGACCTCAATCCAATAGAACACCTCTGGGTGGGACATTATGTTTCAGTCCATCTGACGCCTCAGACTGTCCAAAAGCGCAGTGATGCCCTGGTCCAGATCTGGGAGGAGATCCCCCAGGACACCATCCGTCGTCTCATTAGGACGTTGCCAGACATGCATACAAACTACTGTGTACGATTTGGAGTTGCTGCAATAAAATTTCGTCTAAATGGACTCACCTGCCTGCCACATCATTTTGTTCCCTTTGATTTTTGGGATGTCTTTGAATTCAGCCCTCTCTCAGTACATTGATTATTTTCATTTCCATCCTTTCGTTCCTCACACATCACCATATCAGTCCAGAGCAGCAGAGATAGCCAGCAAGATTTTTTTCCCCCTTGAGATCTGATGTGTTTTCAAAGTGTTCCTTTAATTTTTTTGAGCAGTTTATATTCTTGAATATGCCTGATGAGGTCCTGTCCCTAAAGATTTCTGCCAACATTTCCCTAAAATTTGCAGAAGCCCCACAAAAAGTTAAACACCTGCAGCATTTTGCTCTGACAACATCTTCCTTTTCTGCAGTAAAAACAAAAGCCTCCACATACTACAGTAACTACTGCTACTCACCCTAGACATGTAAAATAAGAAGTCATCTATAAGGAGACGGTTACTAATACACTGTATTGCACTGTGTTCGGATCACAATAGATTTAATTTACCACCAGCACTCATTGTTTTTCTATTGTGTAATTCAATGGGAGTTCTCAAAAAAAAACAAAAAAAACTGCAACCTGGGTGTGAAAAACCCTTTGTTGGCAAAAACAAAAGTCATCCAATTTATAAGTGTAGGGTTTCAGTGTGTCTATTATACAAGGGTGTATTTAATTTCTGGATCACTACCATACACTGATATTGAGAAGGCAATCATACTCACTGGCAAGTTAAATGATGATATTAGATTATCAGCAAAATTGAAACGAGAACAGGCCGTTCAGCCCAGTCCTACCCACTCAAATCTTCCAAAATAACATCAGACTGAGATTTGAAGGTCGCTAGTCTCCTACAGTCTACCACACTACTCGGTCATTTATTCCAAGTGTCTGTGGTTCTCTGTATGAAGAAAAACTTCCTAATATTTGTGGGAAATTTACCTTTAAGTTTCTGTGTCCCTGTGTTCTTGATGAACTCATTTTAAATTCACAGTCTTGATCCACTGTACTAATTCCCTTCATAAAGTCAATCATGTCATCTCTTAATCTCCTTTTGCTCACACTGTAAATGCTCAGCTCTTTTTTAATTTTTCCTCATAACTCATCTCCTGTAGTCCGCCAAGTTACTCTTCTCTGGAATATTTCCTACATTTCTATGTCCTATTCATAGCCCAGAGACCAAAACTGCACACAGTACTCCAGATGAGGCCCCACCAGTGTGTTATAAAGCTTGAGCAAAACTTCCTTGGACTTGTACTCCACACATGAAGGCGCTATATAACCTGACATTCTGTTTGACTTCTTCATGGCTTCTGAACGCTGTCTAGCTGTTGATAGTGTTGAGTCGTTTACAACTCCTAAATCCTTCTCACATGTAACACTTTACAATTACTGACATTAAATTCTGTCTGCCACAAATCTGTCCAATACTGCATGCTGTTCCTCTGTAACGATTCAATGAATTAGAGATTATCTGCCAATTCTCCTGGCTTGGTATCATCTATAAAGCTTTTTATTTATATTCCTATCCAAATCATTTACAGTATATATATTAAAAGTAGCAGCAGTCCCAGCACTGACCCCTGCTGGATACCACTCTAATGTGACCAAATTCAGATAAAGTTCCTCACACCATCACTGCACCTCATGTTTAACTCTTTGAGGGCTGAATATCTTTTCATAAAAAAAAAAAAAAATCTAACAAAGCAATGGTTTCACACATAAATCAACTTAAAATGTCTGTTGCTGCATGCTGAGGCATGCTGTCATCTCTGGCAGCTGCTCGGGGCAGCTCAACGGCCAGAAGGAATGCCGTGGTGGTCCGGCTGCATGGCTATCTTGGTGTGGTGGTGGTGGCAGTCATAGTGTGATGCAATCTGATTTATACCTCTTGTCATCGTAAGTGCCGGTATACTCCTAGGTGAACGTTGCTGTAGGCACATAAGCTACATGAACATGTTCAGTACTACGATCAGCTGAAGCTGGTACGTCACTTTCGTTTTTAGATCTCCATCTCCAGACCACCTGCATCAAAGTCAGAGTCCGATTCAGCAATAACACACAAAATGTCACTCGCTGAGTATTTCGCTTTGGTCTCTCACCAGACATCGATGCCATTTTAGAGGTTGTTTGCTCTTCGCTACTCATTCACGCGAAGGAAATCAAAGTCAAATCATGGAAGCAATGAGAGTGAAACAGCTGATTACCATCCTCTACCCCTGAATTTCGACAAAAGTCAACATTCGCCCTGAAAGAGTTAAACCAATTCTGGACCCATCTACACACCACACCCTGAACTCCCACTTCTTTTAGTTTGATGCCCATGTGGCACCTTCTCAAATGCTTTCTGAAAGTCCAGATAAACAATATCATATATGCTCCACTTTGATTGTATCCTATTGTTGCTTCCACATAGAATTTTAGCATGTTAGCAAAACATGGCCTCCATCTTCTGAACCTGTTCGGACTCTACAGTAAAATTCCTGTTCTTACCATGTGTCTTACCTCAATCTTTTCCTTAATAATTTCTTCCATTGATGTACTTGTGACACATGTTAAGCTTACTGGCCTACAGTTGCTTAGATCTGCCCAGTCAGCCTCTTTATATAATAAGATAATATTTATCATTTTCCAGTCCTTTGGAATTTCCCCAGGGCACAGTAACTTCCTAAAAATATGCGTCAAGCCCAACAGGGCTGAGCTCCGAAGTCCCATGTCTGTGGCCCCGATGCAACCCGGGGGGCTGCCACCAAGCATTCCGGGGGAAGTAGTGTGTTGCCCATGGCTGTTCCCATGGACCAAGTATTGAAGGGGCGTCCCGGGCATGGGCCCCAGCCATCCGCCACAACAGATATTTCATTGGCTCATTGGACAGCCAATATCTCAGTGGAGAGGATATGCAGTGAAGAATGGCAAAACAAAATCTTCAAATCTAGTCATGTGAAGCTTGTGGCATCACACCCAAGACGACTCGAGACTTGAATCGCAAGTCACTTTGAGGAAGCACGGAGTAAAGGGTTTCGATACGTATGCGTAGTGGCCACGCTGTGCAGAAAAAAAGGTGGAGGCTGACAAAGAGAGTGAGATCAGGCGGCATCACCACAAAGTATTCACAGCGCATCACTTTTTCCACATTTTGTTATGTTACAGCCATATTCCAAAATGGATTAAATTCAATTTTTTCCTCAATTCTACACACAACACTCCATAATGACAACGTGAAAAAAGTTTACTTGAGGTTTTTGTAAATTTATTAAAAATAAAAAAACTGAGATATCCCATGTACATAAGTATTCACAGCCTTTGCCAAGGATAGGCGTGCCAAGCTTGTGGCATCATATTCAAAAAGACTTGAGGCTGTAACTGCTGCCAAAGGTGCATCGACAAAGTATTGAGCAGTTTCGCCCATTCCTCTTTGCAGAACCTCTCAAGCTCCATCAGGTTGGATGGGAAGCATCCGTACACAGCCATTTTAAGATCTCTCCAGAGATGTTCGATCGGATTCAAGTCTGCGCTCTGGCTGGGCCACTCAAGGACATTCACAGAGTTGTCCTAAAGCCACTCCTTTGATATCTTGGCTGTGTGCTTAGGGTCGTTGTCCTGCTGAAAGATGAACTGTCGCCCCAGTCTGAGGTCAAGAGCGCTCTGGAGCAGGTTTTCATGCAGGATGTCTCTGTACATTGCTGCAGTCATCTTTTCCTTTATCCTGACTAGTCTCCCAGTCCTTCCCGCTGAAAAACATCCCCACAGCATGATGCTGCCACCACCATGCTTCACTGTAGGGATGGTATTGGCCTGGTGATGAACGGTGCCTGGTTTCCTCCAAATGTGAGTTCAATCTTTGTCTCATCAGACCAGAGAATTTTCTTTCTCATGGTCTGAGAGTCCTTCAGGTGCCTTTTGGCAAACTCCAGGCGGGCTGCCATGTGCCTTTTACTAAGGAGTGGCTTCCGTCTGGCCACTCTACCATACAGGCCTGATTGGTGGATTGCTGCAGAGATGGTTGTCCTTCTAGAAGGTTCTCCTCTCTCCACAGAGGACTTCTGGAGCTCTGACAGAGTGACCATCGGGTTCTTGGTCACCTCTCTGACTAAGGCCCTTCTCCCCCGATCGCTCAGTTTAGATGGCCGGCCAGCTCTAGGAAGAGTCCTGGTGGTTTCAAACTTCTTCCACTTACGGATGATGGAGGCCACTGTGCTCATTGGGACCTTCAAAGCAGCAGAAAATTTTCTGTAACCTTCCCCAGATTTGTGCCTCGAGATAATCCTGTCTCAGAGGTCTACAGACAATTCCTTTGACTTCATGCTTGGTTTGTGCTCTGACATGAACTGTCAACTGTGGGACCTTATATAGACAGGTGTGTGTCTTTCCAAATCATGTCCAGTCAACTGAATTTACCACAGGTGGACTTCAATGAAGCTGCAGAAACATCTCAAGGATGATCAGGGGAAACAGGATGCACCTGAGCTCAATTTTGAGCTTCATGGCAAAGGCTGTGAATACTTATGTACATGTGCTTTCTCAGTTTTTTTATTTTTAATAAATTTGCAAAAACCTCAAGTAAACTTTTTTCGCGTTGTCATTATGGGGTGTTGTATGTAGAATTCTGAGGGAAAAAATGAATTTAATCCATTTTGGAATAAGGCTGTAACATAACAAAATGTGGAAAAAGTGATGTGCTGTGAATACTTTCCGGATGCACTGTATCTTCAAACCAAACAGACACTTGCAAGTCCACATTGTGTCAATGTGATATTTCAGTGATTTATTTTTAATACATTTCTGAAAATTTCTAAAATCTTGTTTTTTCGCTTTGCCATTGTGGGATAATGAGTGTTGCTTGTTTTTAGCACAAGGCTGCAACATAAACTGCAAAATAGTAAAGGGCTTGGAATACACTGTATGTAAAATTTATGGTGGCCTTGCAACTTCCTGCTTCAGTTCAAGTTGAAACATGGCGATTGTTTGAGTGAATAGGCGGAAGATTGGAGCATCAAAAGGGCTTAAGTTAGCAGACAGCATTTGTTTTGTGGCCACCTCTTTCCTTCTAAGGTTATAAAGAAAATGAAGCAGTGAAAGCTCAAAAATTATTGAACATTTGATGTTACAGAGTAGGTGGTGAGACAACCAGCTGTAGCAATTCACTATCCAGGAGGAGCGCCCTGCATTGCTGCCTTTTAATCCAGCTTGCCAAGTTGGATGGAATTTTTTAGTTATTTATTGCTTCTCGTGAATGGAACAGAACTGACTTCCTTCCTATTATAAGCACTTAACGGATATAAAGTGCTGACCAAGACTTCATTTATCTAAACACAAACTATTGTTTATAGAAGGACACTGATGGTTATGGGAGAGCGTAGTTTTTGTAGCGTGGGAACAAAACTATATATACTTATGCAGAATGTGTATACATTACATTCTATTTTGGATATGCATCTTGATCTGTATCTATGATGTTGTGTTGCATTTTCTTTTAATGAAAATGGAAACACGCAACAGACAATGTCACAGACAATTCAAATATGGGAAAAAATAATTGATAAAAGGCTGAGAAGCAAGATGATGAGAGGAGAACGGCAATTTGGATTTATACCAAGAAACATTAGAACAGATGTGATTTGTTCCTCAAGATAAGATTACAGAAACGTACACATAGAAACAGAAAGGACTGAACATGGTATTTATAGGTTTAGAGTAGGCAGACGACAAGAAATGTGGAGAGAGAAGAAAGTATAGGAGACCCTGTATTAGCACTGGTGCCCCTCAAAGCTGGGTGGGGGATTTATGAGGTAGATAGCAGGTAGGTGGGTGGATAGACATGCAAGGCACCCCAAAAAAAAAGACAGAAAGATAGGAGAGAGAGAGATAGGAGAACCCTTACCATCACAGAGTTGTAGAAGGCGTGAAGGATGTTGCTACCCACATTAATGGAAAGCAGTCTCCTAAGGAAGAATAGTCTGCCTTGCCCTTTCTTCTAAAGTTCCACTATGCTACAAGACCAGTCAATGATGTGGACCTCCAAGGAGTTGTAGGAGTGGACCACCTGTACATCCCATCCTTGAATAGTGACCGGACGTAGAGACTCTTTGGTGTGGTAGTAAATAAGCAGTTCTTTGGTTTTACTGATGTTAAGATGTAGACAATTCTCTTTGCAGGAAGAAATCAATTTTTCCACCTAACTCCTCTCCTCCATCTCACCCCCCTTATCAATACACCCCATAAGTGCAGAATCATCTGAGAATTTTCTGCAAGTGACACACCCTGCTGTTATATTTATAGTAGGAGGTGTACAGAGTGAAGAGGCAGGCCTGTTCCTTGTGCTGCTCCAGTGTTGCTCACACAGTCCTTGAGTCTCACACACGGTGGTCTGCCCGACAGATAGTCCATTATCTAGGACACCATAAGCTCTTCCACCTGTATATTTCTGAGCCGACCCTTTAACAGGGATGACTTAATGGTTTTGAAGATACAGGAGAAATCCAAAAAAACATAATCCTCACAGTACTGCCCTAATTGTCCAGGTGAGAATAAGCCTTGTGGAGCAGACAGATAATTGCATCCTCTACTCCAATCTCTGATAGGCAAACTTCAGTGGGTGCAAGTGTTCTTCCATTAGAGGGCACATAAAGTCCAGGATCAGTCATTTAAAGGTCTTCATGATGTGAGATGTCAGTGCCACTCTTCTGTAGTCATTAGATGAAGAAGCACCTGCCTTCTTTGAAACCTACCTACTCTCTTCCCTGTACAACAATGACTGGTTCTTTGACCCTTCAGTAAAAATCATTGTTAAGTTTGCTGAGGACACCATCATTAGTGGATTTATTACTAGGGATGCTCCAATGAGGTGTTTGAAGGAACCAATCACCAATTTCATGTTACCTGACCAGCCAAACTCAGACTCTGGAAAAAAACTTTTTTCTCTAACCTCCTGAATAACCAGACACATAAAAGCCTTATGTCCTATTTTAACTACTTTAGGGCGGGTGTCGACTTTTGTCGACAGGAGGGGTTGAGACAATGAAGATCCTGGCTTTTGGCACAAACAGACTAGCGCCTAAAGAGCTTGTTTGCCGTATATAGACTGTTCAACAGTGGCCTAACATTAAATTGTTGTGGTATCAATGGGAAAACATAAGGAAAAAAAAAAAACTTTTTTCAGGAGGAATGCCGTACCCAAAACTGGATTTTTGCTCCGTGACCACACACCTGCATCCACTGCAATGTGCGTGAAACAAACAGTGTAGTTGTTACTTCGCATCCCCCATATTCACTCCCTGTGCCTTCTTTTTGTTCCCGGAATGAAAATCGAGAAGATTTGCTACTGTGGAAAAAAGCCAGGGATTTAAAAAAAGTAAGGAACTCTAGATTTGCTAACAAAAATGAGTAAAGGAAACATTTTCAGGCATGGGAGAAGAGCCTGGACAAGTGTATGGTATCTAAATTAAGAGTATTTTGAAGGGGATTTCTTAAAGTTTATTAGTAAAGTTTGTTTTTTTAATTAATTCACCAATTGGTGCGTCTCCCCCCCCGCCCCTTCACCATGTATGATGAATTCAAATAAATGTGCATCTGTACACAGAAGTTAAATCACTATGCTGCTTGATCATCTCCACATGCTACAACACCACTGCAGGCTGTCATAAATAAGGGCCGAACTGCTAATTCTGTATTTTTCCTTTTATTTGTTTGATATTCATACTGCTAATTCTGTTTTTTTCCTTTTATTATACTGCTAATTCTATATTTTACCTTTAATTTGTTTGATATTCATACTGCTAATTCTGTTTTTTTCCCATTTATTTGATTGATATTCATACTAATTCTGTATTTTTCCTTTATTTAATTTTCATACTGCTAAATTCTGTATTTTTTCCTTTTATTTATTTGATTTTCATACTGCTAAATTCTGTATTGTTTCCTTTTATTTGTTTGATATTCATACTGCTAATTCTGTATTTTTTCCTTTTATTAAACTGCTAATTCTATATTTTACCTTTAATTTGTTTGATATTCATACTGCTAATTCTGTATTTTTCCTTTTATTATACTAATTCTGTATTTTTCCTTTAATTTGATTGATATTCATACTGCTAATTCTGTATTTTTCCTTTTATTATACTGCTAATTCCGTATTTTTCCTTTTATTTCATTGATATTCATACTAATTCTGTATTTTTCCATGTTTGATATTCATACTGCTAATTCTGTATTTTTCCTTTTATTTGTTTGATATTCATACTGTCAGGCCAGCTAATGTTTATGATGTTGTATTCCCTGTAAAACATCCTGTTACTCTGCACACTGTTAATGGTGATGTGTACAGTAAATGCTCTTTGCCAAATGATTCAGTGCAAAGGAAAAAATCCAGTAATAATTTGCTGCGGTAAAACCCACAAATTTTTGTTTCTTTCGGCTTTATCAGGGCGAGGCTGCTGTTTTTGTGTACTTTTTCTATATGAACTTTGTCCTTTCAAAGCAGCTCCTTAAGGCCGAGCATCCTGCACACACACTAATTTGGAAGCTGGAAGTTTTAATTAAAAGGGAGAGTAAGGCACAGAGGGATGGTATTATTTGTAAAGACCCCCACACTCCTATTTATTATGTCAGAAAAAAAAAATAGAGGAAGAACATGTAACAGAAAAATTAACTTGCTGCCTGCAGGCAAAACTAACTTCCTTCTACAAGATGAGTAATGATTAGCTAATGCCACGAAAAAAAAAAAAAAAACTGAAAGGCCAGCATAATAAAACCCAAGCCTAGGTGCCTCCGCACACCAGACGGGACATGTCACTCAAGACTACCTCTCTCCCTTGTCCTAGATCACACATCTTTGGGTCAGGGGGGACATGTCGACGGCACTTGAAAAATGTGCATGGGTTAGCAGCTGGTGTCAGAAATTCATGAAGAACGAGACCGGTAACTAACCCGCAGAGCTTCGATGACAAGATCTCGTGCCTCCAGCTCTCCCTCGAGGACACTAAACAGCATCAGCAGCTGCGGCTTCGTCAGGTCTTCCACATTTACATTCATCCTGGATTGCTGGAGATACAAAAACAAAAAGGACAGTTAATGAGAGACTGAACTGACTGAGGAGGAATCCCTCAACAAATGTAAAGAAAAGGGACAGCTTACCTAATAAATAAATAAATTTTGCATGTACACACATAAACATACGCTATACTGCATGTCAGGGGTCTCCAACTCCCGTCCTGGAGAGCTACTGTGGCTGCAGGTTTCATTCTTCATTCTAACCCTGCTGCTAATTAACTCTTTGACTTCATTTTAATTGATACACAACTTAAGACTCAGGCCCCTTAATTATTTCTTTTTTCCTTAATTAGCAACCAAACAATATCAAGACACAATAATAATAATAATAATGCATTTTATTTATAGGGCACTTTACATTAGGAGTAAATCTTAAAGTGCTACATAAAACGTTTAAACAAAGGCAAAGCAAGATAAAAACACAGATAAAACAACAACACAGTGGTATCTCGGTATACATCCTTAACCCGTTCCAGATCCTTTGACTTATACCAAACAGGACGTATACCAAACAAATGTTTCCCATAAAAAATAAAGGGAAAATGATTAATCCATTCCCATGAAAAAAAATCCTATTATTATTGGCATATTATACATTGATGGGGTTGTATAAAATAATTTAAACACTGCTTAATACTAAAATACATAAATACAAAAGCAATTAGATGAAATAAATGAAAATTTAACCTCACTTTACTTTTTAATAACGTCTTTGTTTTTCACAATCGTAGATACCGTCATTCTCGGCATACGGTATGCGGCAGCCATGTCCCGGACATGCATGCCAACTTCATATTTTTCAACAATCAATTCAAATTTATGCGAAAAACACGAAATCACGTGAAAATTCACATAAAGATATAGCGCAGGTTGTTCACTGAATGCTAGCAACTGGCCTACTGACGCTCGTGGCTTTGTCTCGAGAGAGGTAAACAAGGGTAGCACGCGGCGTTCTAGCATGCAAGTCGTATTCCAAACAAAGGTCATATGCCAAGAAAAATTTTTCGCGTCCAAACAGGACGTATACCAAGTTGGACTTATTCCAAAGCAGACGTATATCAAAGTACCACTGTGATTGAAATGAACCAACAACCTGCATCCATCCCGCAATAACTGAAAACAAAGAAAGGTGAAGGCCTCAGTAATGTTGATCTGCTCAGGTCCACAAAACATTTTGACCGCGCTCTTAAAAAAAAAAAATTGGAAATGTCTGCCATGGCAGAATGAGCATCATGGAATTAAATAACTGGTTTAATTGGCTTCAAATTAAGAAACTGAATAAAGGTTGGAGTTTGAGGCCCTTAGTTGGTCATCTGTTGGCTCACTTCACATCAAATTTATGTTTAGCTGCTATTTAAGGGAAAAAAGAATCAATTCAGCGATCAGAGTCTCAAGAAAAGTCAATTAAAATAAAAGGAAATAGTTAATTAGCAGCAAAAACTGGTCACTAATTAAGAAAAAGAGTTAGAAAGAAAACTTGCAGCCACAGTAGCTCTCCAGGACTGGAGTCGGAGACCCCTGCTGTATATATTTTATTTATATATACTGTATATTATATACTAGTGGTTCCCAAACTCCGGGGGACCCACTGTGGCTGCAGGTTTTTGTTCCAACCAGATTCACAATCAGTGATAATAATCAATAACAAACTGATCTCATTTAATTAGCTGGTCTTTTTTTTACTCTTCTCTTATTCTGCATTCAGAAAAACACAAACAGTACAGTAAAACTTTAGTTTGCAAGTAACTTGAGCTGCAAGATGAGCTTTAAAATTTTTAGTACATTTTAACTTGATAAACGAGCGAGGTCTTGCACTACGAGTAGTATGTATACGATTTGTCTGCTGAGTGTCACGTGATCACAACTGAGCTGATGGTGGTTCTCTCTCGCTGCGGGATTGTGGGTAATCGTCTCCCATTCTTGGTCTCAGTCGGCGTGCCTCACTCATATAGTCAACATCCGTGCGAGCGTCTACTGTTTACTATAGCATGGTGACCACGTGTGTGTGCTGTAACGTGCGAGTCCCTGTCTTGCACCCCAAAACACGAAGCTGAGCAACACCAGCTTTATTCATCTTGAAACAGGAAAAGTGCGGTTATTTATTGCAGCGGGATCTGACGTTCTCCTATACACAGACACAGCAGGTTAGTGGCCAAGTAATACTGTGCCTTGCATTTGTAATGTTTCTTGTATCACCCATCAACATCAGGCGCTTATAGCATGGCCACGATCTTTTCGGATTCACTTTTACGGCGAACTGCTACAGTGCTGGGAGCCTGCAGTTGCTTCGGGACGCTCTTCTGTATGTCGTCCCGTTGGGGGTGAACCCCAAAAGAGTTTAGAAACCTTACAGTGCATAAAGCAATTTTTTTTTATTTTGTGTCCAAGTGTAGTGAATCTTCAGACAAAAGCAACTGTCATCGACTGGATAGGTTTCCTTGTTAAAGCCGCAAAAAAAAGAAAAAGATTCCAGTGAGCCAACACATAGCAGGGATTCCGTTAGAGTGAAAGTCGTCCTACATAATAACCCTCCTCCTCCTCTCTCTTGTCTCCGTCACACCAGCCACGATTCATTTCAAAAGGTAAAGTACAGTTTAATTTGTTTTATGTATTGTTACTTTATATTTTGTATTAATTATTTATATATGAATAGTTTTGGGTTGTGGAATGAATCATCCGAGTTTCCATTGTTTCTTATAGGGAAATTTGCTTTGATATACGAGCGCTTTGGATTACAAACACGAATCCGGAACGAATTATGAGCGCTATCCAAGGTTCCACTGTATGGTTTTTACATTTAAAAGACATATTTCCAAAGCTATAAACGCTTAATTCTCTTTTGTTGTTTTGCCTATTATTTTCCCCTTTTCCTGTGTAGTTTGATCCCTTCATTTAACCCTAATAGTGACAATTAGCAACCAGCGTAGCAGACACCCGGGATGATGAAAGAAGCAACGACTTCAGTGTCAGACTTGCTAATTAGTAAATAATCGATAAAATAACCAGAACACCTGGAAAAGCAGAATGAAAATTAGGATGAAAACACTTAACTACATTTTCCCCATATAACTGCTTATTACGTTTTAATAAAATTCTACCAAACTTAGTTTGTAATTTCTACATTGACTCCAAAACACAGAACCTGTGAAATAACGACTCACTTAATTAGGCTAAGAGTTCAACGAAAAACGGAAGTTGGTTGGAACAAAAACCGGCAGCCACTGTGGGTCTCCAGGATTAAGATTGGGAACCATTGTTATATACTGTTCAGAAAAATTAAGGCAACATTTAAAATCACCCTTCGGATCAAGATCAAGAACAAGTTCAAGTTGTGCAGCATGCACAGGTACAGCACGTTGCCACACCCACTACACAACAAAACAACTCGGGATCCCGGTTTGCAAAGATAGAGGGTGAGGTCCAAATCTTTAGAGACCTGGTGCTTCCTGTCTTGCTATATGGTTGTGAGACATGGACGCTATCCAGTGACCTGAGATGAAGACTGGAATCCTTTGGTACTGTGTCTCTCCGGAAAATCCTTTGGTACCGTTGGTTTGACTGTGTCGAATGAGGGATTGCTCATGGAGTCCCGAATGAGGCACATTACCTGCATTGTGAAGGAGCGTCAGTTACGGCACTACGGCCATGAGGCGCATTTCCCCAAGGGTTTCCAGCTCATAAGATCCTTATTGTTTGGGACCCAAGTGGCTGGACCAGGCCAAAGGGTTGCCCACGTAACACCTGGCTGCGGCAGATAGAGGGTTATTTCCAGAGGGTGGGACTGGACCGCGTGTCTGCCTGGGGGGTTGCCAACTGGGAGCCCGAGTTGTTTCGTCGTGTAGTGGGTGCAGCAACGCGCTGTACCAGTGCATGCTCTCCAACTTGACTTGACTATTTTTTTCAGCAGTGTGTATATACACATACACACAGACGTGGACAATTTACGTGGTCCCCTTCCAGCTCATTGAAAAAGTGTTGTCCCCTGTAGACTTGTATGTCTGCGATATGTCATCGAGTAAAGCAAAGCAAGCCATGAAAAGACATCAAGTGTTGCTTATTTTATAAAGATATTATAACATGGCCTAGAAACACTTGTTAGACCCCTAGAAAAGACCCTAAATAACTGGATTTGATTCATATTTCAAATTGGTCATTTTCTTGAATTCATATCACACATTTCCAATCATGCAGTCAGTCACACAGCCGATTTAAATGAAGAAAAGTCATCACTCTGATGTTTGGTGTCATCGTGTGTCCTGCACTGAACATGGACCAAAGAAAGCCAAAGGAGAGAGTTGTCCGAGGAGATCAATCATATTAAAGGCAAAGGCTAGAAGAGCATCTCCATGCAGTTTGATGTTCCTTTGACAATGGCCAACTGTCGCCAAACCTCCCTGGATGCAGCCACTCGGAGAAAATCAACCCCAAGATGGGCAGAAGGATAGTGAGAATGGTAGACAAAAATCCAAAAAAGTCCATTTCCAAAGAGATACGAGCTGAACTGCAAGGTCAAGGTTCATCAGTGTCTGATCGCACCAGAGCACAGGAAATCCATGGAGGACTTTTGTCTTAGGCTGCAGGGACAACAACCTGCAACTCAAACATCAGCAAGACAAAAGAACTGATGGTGGACTTCTGAAGTGCCAAGGAGTTTCTGAGACCCTGTCACCATTCAGGGGGAGGACATGGAAGTGGTGCAGAGCTACAAGTACATGGAGGTTCACATAAACAGCAAACCGGACTGGTCTGACAACACAGTAGAGCTAAACAAGAAGGGCCAGAGCAAACTGGACTTGCTAAGGAGACTCCGGTCTTTGGATGTGTGCAACAAGCTTCTGGAAATGTCCTACCAGTCCGTAGTAGCCAGTGTGGTGTTCTTTGCTGCAGTCTCCTGAGGAAGCAACCTGAGCTCAAAGAAAACTCTAGACACATTGGAATCTGTTGTGCAAAAGAGGATGATGGGAAAATTGGATTTATTTATTTATAAAGCACTTTAAAAAAAAAATCAAGGCTGACCAACATGCTGTACAATAAAAAAAAAACAACATATTGGACGCACAATAACCGAGGGTAAATGAAACAGAAACACATAAGAGCTGAAGAGATTCATAATAAAAAGTACAGATAGTCAACATATCATACTGGGTTAAAAGCCAGAGAGTAAAAGTGTGTTTTTAAATAAGATTTAAAGACAGTGAGTGAAGAAGCCTGCCTAACGTGCAACGGCAAATCATTCCAGAGTTTTGGAGCTGCAACTGAAAAAACCCAATCACCTCGGAGTTTGCATCGTGCCTTAGGAACACGTAAAAGCACCTGGTCTGCTGACCTGAGAGAGCGAGACGGTACATAAGGGTGCAGCAGTTCCGACAAATAAAATGGGGCACAACCATTAAAAGGATTTAAAAACAAATACAAGGATCTTAAAATGGATTTGAAAATGAACTGGAAGCCAGTGAAGGGAAGCCTAAATTGGGGTAATGGGCTCTTGCTTGCTTGGACCACTTAAAAATGAGGCAGCGGCATTTTGCACCAGCTGTGGGTTAGCAATGGAGGCCTGGCTAATTCCAAAAAAGAAGCGCATTGCAGTAATCTAGATGAGAGGTTATAAAAGCACGTATCACTGTTTCAAGGTTGCGTTTAGACAAAACAGACTTGATTTTTGACAGCCGCCTCAACTGGAAAAAGCGAGATTTTACCACTGCGTTCACATGGCTATCAAGTTTTAAAATGGAATCCATTTTCACACCTAAAATTTGTGATCATGGATTTCTCAAATTGAGCCAGAGTGGAAAGGTCGATACAGGGGGTCCCGCTGGTGCCATTGGGTCTAAATAGCATGACTTCTGTCTTGTTCTCATTAAACTTTAGAAAATGTAATGCCATCGAACTCCTTATGTCAATAAAGCAATCAAGCAGGGGCTGGACAGAACATGGGGCAGGGCGCTTCAGAGGGAAATAAACCTGAGAGTCGTCTGCATAAAGATGAAAGGAGACACCGTGTTTCCGGAAAATAGCACTGAGTGGCAGCAAGTACAAGGAGAACAGAAGAGGTCCCAGGATGGGGATCTGTTGTACCCCCCAGGGGAGGGCAACAGAGGTGGAAGTAAAATCTTCAATGCTGACACAAAAACTTCTATCTGAGAGATGATTGGAGAGCCGAACCTGTGATGCCCACCCACTGCTCTAGCCTGGAGATGAGGATCTCATGGTCTAGAGTGTCAAAGGCAGTTGTTAAGTCCAGAAGCACAAGTAGTACACAGTCACCAGAGTCCACTGTTAAAAGAATATCATTAAAAACCCTTAACAGAGAGGACTCAGTGCTGTGGTGAGTTTTAAACCCAGACATGGATGTCAACATGAAAATCACCTCCAGGAGGCACTCTCTCTTAGAGCACTTTTAGCCACAGGCTCAGTCCACCACGGTGGGCTAAGTAGCGCCTCTGGGGGTCTCTTCTGCCTACTGCTATCAGGTAATTCAGTGTTTCGACCAGATGTACTTGTTACGTTTATTTTTGATTGACTGGCTGTATTATTTGTTCTGGGTGTCTGTATCTGTACCTTTGCTTTTATGTTTCTGATGCGCTATGCATTTGAATTTCTCCATGGGATTAATAAAGGTTATCTTCTTCTATAATACGCTACCGTGGCTGTTCGTTTGTCTGTCGAGGATTTTAAATCACCTGTAGCTCGCAAACCGTTTCACCTATTGACTTGAAATTTGGTACACATATACTACGTGACGTCTACTATCCGCTTTCGGGGTGATGATTTTATTACTCTTTTTATTTTTATTTTGTTTTATTGTAGAATCAACTCTCAGCAGCGCGCAGCAGGGCGGCCGTGCGGCGCATGCGTACGGGCACCGTTCTCATTCCCTACCACCTTTGCTAATCATTTTTGAGGCAGATTGAAGACTTAAGTGCCAGATTAAGTGAAAAATTAAAGAAAACATACGAAGTAATTGCAACACAAAAACTAACTTAATCAGTTTTAACACGAAAAGATGCTGACGAAAGAAGAGAAGCAGCGGGCCACTAGGGTGGAGTAAAGAAGAGCTGCTCAGGAAGCAGCAAGCACATCAACCTCTGAGCAAATGAATGCTAAACGTACAGAGAAAGAGGATGAATACTAGGAATGCTCAAGTCATGTGTATAACGTGCAGTGCGCCTTTATTGGTATAATCTAATAGAACATGTAAAGGATGTCACCACCCAAATTAAAAGAACGTGGACTCCTAATAAACAAAAAACAGTTTGCTTGGTCTTTTCTTCTTTAGCTTCTCAGAGCCATCCAGCCTATCACTGATGTAGACCCCCACCCCCAAACCCCCCTAGTGCACCATCTCCATAGTCTCTAAGGGCTCTTTGGTGTGTCAACAGTCAATAACTAGGTCCTCGGTTTGGTGATGTCACGTTGCACACAATTCTTTGTACATCGAGAAACAAAAGTTCTCCACCCAATTCTTGCACTCCATTTCATCCCCCTTGTCAGTCAATACAATACCCATTAGTGCAGAATCGTCAGATACATTTTTGGAAGTGGGAAGATTGTATTATTATTTAAAAAGAATGTAATACCTAGGCCATTTCCAACAGAGAATTCTTTAAAGCTTAACATGCGGATAACTGCACACCTGCAAAACAAAGCTAATCTAAGGATCGGTATTCTTAAGTATCAAAGAGCTACTGTCTGTCTGACAGAGTGCGCTCCAGAGGGAGAGAAGGACCCTCTTATCTAAATGGGAACTTAGCAATGCTGGGATATTATGACTTCCTCTTCTGAAAGTAGAAAATGTTAACAAGCTGATGTACTTTTCTTTGCCAAGAACACACAACATAAAGCGGACAGAATCGTCATGCTTCATGAAGGTAGTGGCAGGCCTACAGAGTGAAAGACCACTGCTTTTATACATCTATAGCTAAAATGACTATACAACTCTGATCGATGTTGTTTAAAAACCATTTGCCATTTATGAGTCGTTTTCTTTTTTAAATAAAAGCGATATACAGTCATGGCCGAAATTATCGGCACCCCTGGAATTTTCCTTGAAAATGCATCATTTCTCCCAGAAAATTGTTGCAATTACAAATGTTTTTGTATACACACGTTTATTTCCTTTATGTGCATTGGAACAACACAAGAAAAACAGAAAAAAAGCCAAATCTGACATCATTTCACACAAAACCCAAAAACCGGGCTGGACAAAATTATTGGCACCCTCTACTTAATATTTGGTTGCACGCCCTTTGGAAAAAATAAGCACTTCCTATAACCATCAACAAGCTTGTTACACCTTTCAACTGGAATTTCCGACCACTCTTCTTTTGCAAACTGCTCAAGGTCTCTCAGATTTGAAGGGCGCCTTCTCCCAACAGCAATTTTGAGATCTCTCCAAAAGTGTTCAATCGGATTTAGATCCGGACTCATTGCTGGCCACTTCAGAACTCTCCAACGCTTTGTCTTCAACCATTTCTGAGTGCTTTTAGAGGTATTTTTGGCATGTTCTCCCCGTGTCTGTGTGGGTTTCCTCCGGGCACTCCGGTTTCCTCCCACAGTCCAAAGACATGCAGGTTAGGTGGATTGGTGATTCTAAATTGGCCCTAGTGTGTGCTTGGTGTGTGGGTGTGTTTGTGTGTGTCCTGCGGTGGGTTGGCACCTTGCCCGGGATTGTTTCCTGCCTTGTGCCCTGTGTTGGCTGGGATTGGCTCCAGCAGACCCCCGTGACCCTGTGTTTGGATTCAGCGGGTTAGAAAATGGATGGATGGATGGATGGATGGGAATGACTTCTGAATGTTAATCAAGTGGGTGGCACAGTAGCGCAGTGGGTAGCACTGCTGCCTCGCAGTAAGGAGACCTGGGTTCGCTTCCCGGGTCCTCCCTGCGTGGAATTTGCATGTTCTCCCCGTGTCTGTGTGGGTTTCCTCCCACAGTACAAAGACATGCAGGATAGGTAGATTGGCGATCCTAAATTGTGCTTGGTGTGTGTGTGTGTGTGTGTGTGCCCTACGGTGGGCTGGCACCCTGCCCAGGCTTTGTTCCTGCCTTGCGCCACGTGTTGGCTGGGATTAGCTCCAGCAGAACCCCGTGACCCTGTGTTAGGATGTAGCGGGTTGGACAATGACTGACTGGCTGACTGTTAATCAAGTGCTTTTTCCTAAGACCCTGGTCTCATATTTTGTTAAAAATAAATTCCAATTTCGTTTTTTTTTTGTACTGGCAAATCCTATTTGCAACCAGTAAACCAGATTTGTTGGCCTGTTTTATGGTATAGGGTCCCAGAAAAAGTATTCATTCTAAAGGGAGACAGATGATTTTCTGAAAAGTAGTCATCTAGGCCAAGTATAGTCCTTCTACCTTATGAAGTAAATCGTAACATTTCTTATGAACACCCTGCATTGGGGCGGACTATGCCAGTTCAGACTTATTTTTTTTTACTTATTTTAACTAACTGACCCTTTAATTACAGACACCTATGAACTATTTATATTGGTTACTGTCTGTTGTTTTAAGTATGGCTGCTGTAGTTACTCATTTGAAAAACTTCTGCAGGACTATATATTTAACTCCTTTCAGTTTATTCTTTTTTAAAATCGCCCTTCGCTGTGTACAGGCTACACTAACTGACAAATTTACAAAGCTGTTTAAGGCACGAGGCCTTTCGCAGAATTTGCCGTCATGTGTTTGACTTTACCCAACATAAAAACCTGCAAATGCCGGATCACTAACAAAGCGCTAATAACTCACTGCAGACACACGGAAAGCTGTTTACTGATTTCTGGGGAAGGCCTTCATTAAAACAGGTGGATCAGGTAAGACAAAACATGAGCAGGTGTGGTCTGCTGAGCAGTAGCTTTTGAATTGTTTTCATACCATGCCTAAGCATCTGTGTGAAGATTTTCTGGAAAACATAATGACACTGAAACCTGACGTTGGCTCTTCACTAGCTTTACCATCTTTCAGAGGTAGACAGGGTTGTTGATTAAAGCTTTTCCCAGTGTGCGCCTACATTTATGCACTTATGGCCTTGTAAGATGACTTGAATGAAAAGCACTGATCACTGAACTTATTATGGAACGTCATCTCCTCCTCCGGTGCTTAGGGAGCAGGCAGCACATATATAAACCCTTGACATGTTTTTCAAAAGTCACTGCACACTGGGGAAATTTCTAAGAAGTAGAAACCAGCAAACATCAGTCATTATATAAAAAAGGTGAATGAGTTGATCCTTTTTTTGAAAGGAGAAAAAAACTGAAAGGAGTTAAATATGTAGTCCTGCAGAAGTTTTTCAAATGAGTAACTACAGCAGCCATACTTAAAATAACAGACAGTAACCAATATAAATAGTTCATAGGTGCCCGTAATTAAAGGGTCAGTTAGTTTTTAATAGCTGGAGACTTTAACCATGTGATGCTGGACTAAACATTACATGCCTTCTCCCAGTACAGTGGAACCTCGGTTCACAACCATAATTCGTTCCAAACCTCTGGTCGTAAACCGAATTGGTCGTGAACCGAAGCAATTTCCCCCATAGGATTGTATGTAAATACAATTAATCCGTTCCAAACCGTACGAACTGTATGTAAATATATTTTTTTAAAGATTTTTAAGCACAAATATAGTTAATTACTCCATAGAATGCACAGTGTAATAGTAACTGACACAAACACCCAGGCTCCCTGCTCAGCTGCACGTGCCCTCTCTCTCTCTCTCTCGCTCGCTCGCTGTCTCTCTCGCTCGCTCTGTCTCTCTCAGCAGCACGTGAGCCTGCTCTCTCTCTCTCTCTCTCTCTCTCTAACATTGCAGCAGTTTGCGCTCTAGCCTTGCAACCGATCGCTGTATAAACACACTTTCTTTTAATGAGTTTTAAGCACAGGGGGAAAAAAGGAACATTTTAACAAATCTGAACCTTATTTAAAAACCAACCACAAGCAACCAAGAAAGTAACATTTACAGGAGTCCGCGCTATAGCCTTGCAACCGATCGCTGTATAAACACTTTCTTTTAATGAGTTTTAAGCACAGGGGGGAAAAAAGGAACATTTGAAAAATCTGTAATACAAAAACTAACCATAAACCACCAAGAAAACTAACCTTGCATGAGTCGCGGTCTGGCATGAAGTGAGGAGAAAATGGGTGGACAGGAGGTTACAGTTTTGAGGGAGATGGAGGAATGTTTTCTCTCTTGTGATTTCTTGGGTTTCTGGTGTTTTTAGCTGTTTAGCTGGTGGGAGCGAAAGCCTCGTGCAGCCATTCCAAAAACAAAGTCCATGCAGCCATTCCAAAAACAAAGTCCGTGTGACCCAACCCTTCGTGTTTGCCCTCCACATCACTGGCAGTCTGGCTTGGTTTACATTGTGCTGTAGGAGGAACAGTGTGGTTTTCGTCCTGGTCGCGGAACAGTGGACCAGCTCTACACCCTTAGCAGGGTCCTGGAGGGTGCATGGGAGTTTGCCCAACCAGTCTACATGTGTTTTGTGGACTTGGAAAAGGCATTCGACCGTGTCCCTCGGGGAATCCTGTGGGAGGTACTCCGAGAGTATGGGGTACCGGCCCCCCCTGATAAGGGCTGTTCGGTCCCTGTACAATCGGTGCCAGAGCTTGGTCCGCATTGCCAGCAGTAAGTCGAACCCGTTTCCAGCGAGAGTTGGACTCCGCCAGGGCTGCCCTTTGTCACCGATTCTGTTCATAACTTTTATGGACAGAATTTCTAGGCGCAGCCAGGGCGTTGAGGGGGTCCGGTTTGGTGGGCTCAGGATTGGGTCACTGCTTTTTGCAGATGATGTTGTCCTGTTTGCTTCATCAGGCCGTGATCTTCAGCTCTCTCTGGATCGGTTCGCAGCCGAGTGTGAAGCGGCTGGGATGGGAATCAGCACCTCCAAATCCGAGACCATGGTCCTCAGCCGGAAAAGGGTGGAGTGCCCTCTCAGGGTTGGTAGCGAGATCCTGCCCCAAGTGGAGGAGTTCAAGTATCTTGGGGTCTTGTTCACGAGTGAGGGAAGAATGGAGCGTGAGATCGACAGGTGGATCGGTGCGGCATCCGCAGTAATGCGGGCTCTGCATCGGTCGCAAGGTGAAGCTCTCAATTTACCAGTCGATCTATGTTCCTACCCTCACCTATGGTCATGAACTATGGGTAGTGACCGAAAGAACGAGATCACGAATACAAGCGGCTGAAATGAGTTTCCTCCGCAGGGTGTCTGGGCTTTCCCTTAAAGATAGGGTGAGAAGCTCAGTCATCCGGGAGGGGCTCAGAGTAGAGCCGCTGCTCCTCCGCATCGAGAGGAGTCAGATGAGGTGGCTCGGGCATCTGATCAGGATGCCTCCTGGACGCCTCCCTGGTGAAGTGTTCCGGGCACGTCTAACCGGGAGGAGGCCCCGGGGAAGACCCAGGACACGTTGGAGGGACTATGTCTCTCGACTGGCCTGGGAACGCCTTGGGATTCTCCCGGAAGAGCTAGAAGAAGTGGCCAGGGAGAGGGAAGTCTGGGCATCTCTGCTCAAGCTGCTGCCCCCGCGAACCGACCTCGGATAAGCGGGAGACAATGGATGGATGGATGGATGGATGTTTGAAAGCACGAGGGTTCTCAAATTAGTAAATGAGTAAACTGGTAAACAGTTTTTCCACCCCTTCCAGCACTTGAGGCCTCTGCCTGGTTAACGCTGTAACTCCTTTTGCAACATCAGCTGCTTTAATAGATTCTTTCTGCTTTAGAATAGTCGAAATCGTAGGTTTTGACTTCTTGTACGCGGCGGCAAGATCAGTAACAAGAACGCCACGCTTATATTTTTCAATAATTTCTTTCTTTACTTCGATTTCAATTTTCTGCAAAACTTTCTTCTCACCACTCTTCACTTGCTTAGAAGCCATGGTTAACTGCAAAAGCACACGAAATACTGTAGAGCGCAAAGAGTTCACAGGTAAAGCACGCACGTCTGACTGAGAACAATGAACAGGGAGAGGCTGAACACGTGCTTAAATACAGTAATCGGTGCGTACGAACCGGAAGGGAAATGAAATAGAGCACAAAGAGTTCACAGCGAAAGCACGCATGCACGTCTGATAGAGAACAATGCAACACGTGCGGAAATCATCAGCGTGCATAAAGCGAAAGGGAAACTGGCTTGTTCGTATACCAAGTGTGTGGTCGTGAACCGAGGCAAAAGTTTGGCAAACTTTTTGGTCGTAAACCGAGTTGTACGTGTACCGAGACGTTCGTGAACCGAGGTTCCACTGTATGTGGATTGTTAACACCCGGGGAAATAGGACTATTGACCTACTGTATGCAAACGTTAAAGACGCATGCTGCTCCACCCCGCTGCCTGCGCTTGGGAAAGCAGATCATAACCTGGTTCTGCTTCAGCCTCACTACAAACCAAGAGTTGAGGGAGCTACCTACAACTACACGCTCATTCAGGAAGTGGTCCCCTGAAGCAGAGCAGGCTCTGAGAGACTGGAACTACGGACTGGGATATCCTGCAGGGGTCACATAGTGAGAACATTGAGGAGGTTGATGACTGCACTACTGACTACATCAACATCTGTATGGACATTGTAGTTCCAGTAAGAACAGTACGCTGCTATGCTAACAACAAGCCATGGATTACAAGTGACATCAAGGGCCTATTGAACCAGAAGTAAAGGGCTTTTAAAGACGGTGATCAGCATGAGCTCAAGCGCGTGCAGAAGGAACTCCGAGTCCAGCTCAGGGCAGCGAAGGAGCAGTACAGGAGAAAGCTGGAGCAGAAGTTGCAGAACAACAGCATGAAGGAAGTGTGGGATGGGATGAAGATCATCACTGGCTGAAGCTCGAAGCAGGGTGCCACCATCGAAGAGAGATGTGGAGAGAGCAAACCAAATGTACAACTTTTTTTTAACAGGTTTGACCACTCTAACTCACTCTCACCTCCGAGTACTGCACCCTCCAACCATCCTTCTGCTGATACCAGCATAGGAGAGAGTTTCCCCCAACCCACAATTACAGCAGTGCAGGTGAGCAAAGTTAGCTGAGGAGACTTCGTGCCAGCAAAGCAGCGGGTCCAGATGGAGTATCGTCACGACTGCTGAAGGTCTGTGCATCGGAGCTGGGGAGTCCTCTACAGCGCATCTTCAACCTGAGCCTGGAACAGGGGAAAGTCCTGAGACTTTGGAAAACATCTTGCATCACCACCGTCCCAAAGATATCACGTCCTAGTGAGCTGAACGACTTCCGGCCTGTCGCTCTGACGTCACATCTGCTGCTTCACCACCTAAGGCCACAGGTCCGCCACGCCCTCGACCCTCTGCAGTTCGCATACCAGGAGAAGGTGGGAGTGGAGGATGCCATCATCTACATGCTACACCAATCCCTCTCCCACTTGGACAGAGGCAGTGGTGCTGCAAGAATCATGTTTCTAGACTTCTCTAGCACCTTCAACACCATCCAACCTCTGCTCCTTAGGGACAAGCTGACAGAGATGGGAGTAGATTCATACCTAGTGGCATGGATCGTGGACTATCTTACAGACAGACCTCAGTATGTGCGTCTCGGGAAATGCAGGTCTGACATTGTGGTCAGTAACACAGGAGCGCCACAGGGGACTGTACTTTCTCTGGTCCTGTTCAGCCTATATACATCGGACTTCCAATACAACTGCCACGTGCAAAAGTTTGCTGATGACACTGCTATCGTGGGCTGCATCAGGAATGGGCAGGAAGAGGAGAATAGGAACCTAATCAAGGACTTTGTTAAATGGTGTGACTCAAACCACCTACACCTGAACACCAGCAAAACCAAGGAGCTAGTGGTGGATTTTAGGAGGCCCAGACCCATCATGAACGTCGTGATCATCAGAGGTGACTGTGTGCAGAGGATGCAGACCTATAAATACCTGGGAGTACAGCTGGATGATAAATTGGACCAGACTGCCAATACTGATGCTCTGTGTAAGAAGGGACAGAGCCGACTATACTTCCTTAGAAGGCTGGCGTCCTTCAACATCTGCAATAAGATGCTGCAGATGTTCTATCAGACGGTTGTGGCGAGCGCCCTCTTCTACGCAGTGGTGTGCTGGGGAAGCAGCATAAAGAAGAGGGACGTCTCATGACTGGACAAACTGGTGAGGAAGGCAGGCTCTATTGTGGGCACGGAGCTGGACAGTTTGACATCTGTGGCAGAGCGACGGGCGCTGAGCAGACTCCTGCCAATCATGGAGAATCCACCGCATCCACTGAACAGGATCATCTCCAGACAGAGGAGCAGCTTCAGCGACAGACTGCTGTCACCGTCCTGCTCCACTGACAGACTGAGGAGATCGCTCCTCCTCCACACTATGCGACTCTTCATTTCCACCCGGGGGGGGGGTTTGGGGGGGGTAAAAGTTAAAATTATACAGAGTTATTGTCTGTTATACCTGCCTTGTTATCACTCTTTAATTTAATATTGTTCTTTATCAGTAAGCTGCTTCTGGAGTATGTGAATTTCCCCTTGGGATTAATAAAGTATCTATCTATCTATCTATCTATCTAAGTAACTACAGCCAGGAAGCTTAACATGCATCACAGGTAAAATTACTGGAAAGAGTTACTAAGGAGAAGATTGGGCAGCACATGTCAAGAACAGGAGCATTAGGGAACAGTCAGCACGGCTTCAGACAAGGGAGGTCATGTTAAACTAATATGCAGGAATTCGGAGAGGAAAAATACCAAAATGATCTTTTTAAAGAAATGTAACCAGATACCAAAGCTATAAACATCTTATATAAGAGCTTTCATTCTCTTTGCAATATCAAACCGTTTTGCCTTTGAATTTTCCTAAAACTTTTAAAGAAGGAGATAATTGGACTGTGGAATTATTTTGAACACGTCACACTATTGCCCGAATCGTTTTATGAAGTAAACTGAAGATGCAGAATTTTGGAAACTTTGGACAAGTGCAGCTACTCCGAGACACGTCCTAAATATGGTGACTGTTTTCACTTTGACATTAATCCTTTGAGCCTGGCAGGTCAATTTTTGGGCCAGCTGCAAAGCCAGAAAATACTCAAAAGGCTGGTGTAACAGCTCACGTAGCTAATGTCATAAATGCGTTTTCCTGAATAATGGCCTATGCATATCTGTTACACCGCTCTACTCTCTAAATCTTGGAGTCTGCTACCGAAGAGACATACTGTATTACCAAAAGGCCGCTACAGCTCTCTGCTGTCATAACCCAGATGGCCTGAATACTGGCCCTTGCCATATTAGACTACGCTTTAGCTGCAGGTCAGTTTTGTTTTTTCTCATTGGTTTTGACAAGTCCAGCTATATGGTTGCGAGACATGGACGCTATCCAGTGATCTGAGATGAAGACTGGACTCCTTTGGTACTGTGTCTCACCGGAAAATCCTTGGGTACCGTTGGTTTGACTTTGTGTTGCTCATAGAGTCCCGAAATGAGGCACATGACCTGCATTGTGAGGGAGTGTCAGTTACAGCACTACGGCTGTGGTGCATTTCCCCGAGGGTGATCCAGCTCGTATGATCCTCATTGTTGGGGACTCGAGTGGCTGGACCAGGCCAAGGGGTCACCCACGTAACACCTGGCTGTGGCATATAGAGGGTCATTTCCACAGGGCGGGACTGGACTGCATGTCTGTCTTGGGGGGTTGCCAACCGGGATCCCGAGTTGTTTCGTCGTGTAGTGGGTGCAGCAACGCACTGTACCGGTGCATGCTCCCCAACTTGACTTGACTTGTTTTAAGAAGAAAAGGGAAAGGACCTCAGTTGTACGTTAGCACGGCATTAACTCGAAACAATCGATGTGTAGTTTGCACAGAGGAGTTCAAGCAGGCAAAGAGAGATTTTGCCCTTTTGTTCCACGGCAGGTTTCTTTCCTCCTTGAGCTCACCTTAGGACACCTGCATTACATTGTGACGGGTCAAACTCCCCACCTGCCACTACCCCCGGAGCAGGTTGTGCCTGAAGCAGGGAGATTTCTGAATGCTTGACGCCAGAAGAGAGAGCCGCGTAGGGAAGTGGAGACACAGGGCGGTTGATCGGAAGTCAATGAAAATCACGTGAAGTGTTCTTGTGCTGTTTTGCAGCGCATCACTCAACGGTGCAGTTTTGACATTAGCCCATCCCACACATGCGGAGTAGGAGACAACTAAACGGCCTGAATAATGGTAATTCCACATCCGACCCTTACAGACCATTCTTGGGAAATCCCGCAGGGTTCCAATGCCTCAGATGACATCACTTCCAGCTCCGATGACATCACTTCCTACACTGGCCTTTAAAGCTGCCATCTTGCCTCCATACCGGCACTTCAATTGTGGACTCTGAACTGTAAAGATCTGTGCAATATATGAAATTTTTGCAGCCAGGACATAATATACGGGTAGCTGCCCCAAACTTTTCTTTGATATCTTTTGCCGATTAATATGACACCCCTTATAATGGACGGTAGAAAATGATGGAAACTGTAAGACCGTAAGTGATCCAGCCTGTTCTATAGCAGCGTTTCTCAACCTTTAAGTATTTGCAACCCGAGTTTTCATAACAGTTTTAATCGCGCCCCCCCCCCCACTAACGTTTTTTTGAAACCCTAATAAAATGTATTCCTATATTTTTTGCTGCCGATACACCACCACAAGTTTAAAATTTCCCTACGAATAGCGAAATTACGCCACATGAGACAACTTCCTTAGAAGGCTGGCTTCCTTCAACATCTGCAATAAGATGCTGCAGATGTTCTATCAAACAGTTGTGGCGAGCGCCCTCTTCTACGCAGTGGTGTGCTGGGGAGGCAGCATTAAGAGGAAAGACGCCTCACGCCTGGACAAACTGGTGAGGAAGGCAGGCTCTATTGTTGGCATGGAGCTGGACAGTTTAACATCTGTGGCAGAGCGAAGGGCGCTCAGCAGGCTCCTATCAATTATGGAGAATCCGCTGCATCCACTAAATAATGTCATCTCCAGACAGAAGAGCAGCTTCAGCGACAGACTGCTGTCACTGTCCTGCTCCACAGACAGATTGAGGAGATCGTTCCTCCCCCAAACTATGCGACTCTTTAATTCCACCAGGGGGGGTAAACGTTAATATTTAACATTATACATAGTTATTGTCTGTTTTTTTCACCTGTATTATTATCATTCTTTAATTTAATATTATTTATTGTATCAGTATGCTGCTGCTGAAGAATGTGAATTTCCCATCGGGATTAATAAAGTATCTATCTATCTATCTATCTACAACATTCGCGCCCCCTTTTTTGTTACTTCGCCCCACAGATTGAGAACAGCTGTTCTATAGTATTAATCTGTTGCTATAACATCACAGCTTATCATCATATAATAAAATTGAACTTTTGGTTGAAGTTTTGGTTTTCAGAATTGTTGAAATTTGCCGGGTAGGCTGGGGTTATAGTGCCGAAACGCTGAGGCGGGTACAAAGGGTTAATGTCACTTGATTGAGCAACTTGTCACTGGAGTTTATTCAGGGCAGGAATGTCAGGCATGTTATCTGCTTCGAAAAACGCCCGACGGTTGACTTGAACCTTTGAGGGGGCTTTTTATTCCTAATTCTGTTAAGTCTTTTTATTTTTTTTTCTTTCTTTTTCGTAAACTTTCAGACCAGTGCAGCACACAGTGGTCTTCTTTTCCCCTTCAGTGAATCTTTTGTATTTTTGCTGTCCTAATTAGAGTCCTGAACTATGAGTCATGGCTCCAGTGAGCGGCACTGGGTCCTGCTATGGGGCCCTGCCAGGGACGGCCATTTAAAGACTGTCATTTTGGGATGATGAAGTGTTCCCTTCTTCATTTTTTTTTTTCTTTCATATTAAAACTTTTTTTTGCATATCTCGCTGTTGTTTTGAATTCAGATTATAAAACTGCAGCTTGTTGATGTGTTAGTGGAAGGAGTGAAGATGCCTCCCGTATAGCTAAGCTGGGGCCTGCTGCTGCTGCTGCTCCTCCGGCTACTGTTAGCCACCATGTCCCACTCTATGAGGAGCTCCAAATGTGACACCTCGCCATGTCGGGGGGGGGGGGGGGGTTTAGGGGCTTAGGGGGGTTTAGACACCACAAGTACAGTATAATGTGCACTCTGGAGGCTCTTGGTGGAAGGGTGCTGTTGCTTTATTCCATGCGTGATTGCTTTCCAGGAAGCTGGATTACTTCATTTCTCCACGGCTCTCACAGGAGTGACTCATCGGAGCCAGCGCACCCACATACCCAGCTTCAGTTGTTTCTGACAGTGGGATCCATGCAGAAGAAAGGAGGACAGCTGGGCTTTTCGAAGAAAAAAAGAAAGAAAAAAAAAAGCTTTTCCCAGGCGCCACTTTGAGCTGTGGAATGTACAGGGCAGACTGGTGCAGCTATCCTGGCATGAAAGCCTGAAAGTAGGATGTGGTGGAAGATGCTTTTTTTATTTTTTTATTTTTTTTTTTTTTTAAAACAGTAAATTATTTTCGTTACTTAAAAAAGGCTGCAGTTTACCCGTTTTAGTTTTTGTATTAATAGCTTTGCAAGAATGAAGGGAGAGGTGGCGGCTTGCGTTTCCCATAACTGTAGCAAGTTGCATAACTGGAAGGCCAGGTTAACACCGAGAGCAAAGACAAAAAGGGGTCTTGTACATGGAAACTGCCCGCTGGCCACTGCTGACTGAGCTGGCTGCCCATTCACCACCCAATCCAACCTCTAAACCTACCCCCCCCCCCCCCCCACTTCCTGTCCAGCTGCAGATATAAGCAGTTTGTGTCCCGCAGCATCGAGAGAACGAAAGAGAAGAAGGACTTCCCGCTTCAGCATGTGCAGACAGGAAGGGCCTCGCTGATGTCTGCTCTTAACCCTTTGTCATTCTTTAAGTTGACATTGTTTGGGTTTTCACAGAGTTCTTTTGTTCCTTGTTTATTGTGAATTTCCCATTGGGATTAATAAAGTATCTATCTATCTATCTATCTATTAAAAGAGATTTGCATTCAGCTGGGTGTGTTCGCCGAGACTTGGACGTTGTTTCATTTCTGGCAGGTATCACTATTAGCCCCTATGCCTTGTTTTATGTCAAATATTTGTAGCAGTTAAGGCTTTTGTCCACCTCTTGAACCCTCAGGTACCACTCCAAACACCAGGTAATAGTACAAGACTCTTTTATTGTACTACAGTACAGTGCACCAAGCACCCTCCACTCCACACTACTCATAAACAATAAACTACTGACAAACTCTCTCCTCCTTCTCCCAGACACTTAGCCACCCTACCTCCCAGCTCAGCTCAATGTCTGGGCTTTCCCAGAGTCCTTTTATATCCCCTGACCCGGAAGTGGTTCCTGTCCAACAGTCCACAGTTCCATATTCCTTCCGGGTCAGGGTAAACAGTCCTTATCTTCAACCTGGAAGCACGTCATCTCTCCTGCTCACGTGACCAGGACGTACTTCCAGGTTATAGGGCACATATGAGTCCACGGGCTTCCCGACAGCGACTCCCAGTGATCCCCAAGGTATCCAGCAGGGCTGTGTATAAAAACTACATAGTCCATGAGGCCCTGCTGGAACTTGGGGCACGTCCATGCTGTTGGGAGAGCTCCTCCTGGCGGCCTGGGGGTGAGGGCCAGAATAGGAAGCCGGCAATCCACCACATATTAAAACTATAAATATCCATTGTTCACAACCTATCCCCCCCGCCCCAAACCCCACACCCCACACACACATATACTGCTCTTTAACTCTTTTAGGGCTAATTTTTTTTTTGTTTCTTTTCTCCCAGGGCTGAATATTTTTCCAAAAACTAACATTTTTTAAAAAAGAACACAAAGCAATTGTTTAACATATCAAATCAACAAAAAATATTTACTTTTGACAAATGTTACTGTCTTGCATGTTGTATGAGCCTGCATACTCTATGATTTCACATACATATCACATACATTTTACACAGCAAAGTCTGATCTCGCTCAAAGCAGCCAATTTCAGTCATTGCCACATTGCACTCCTTACTATACGTGTTGCTTTGGTTCCTATTTTTCAATTGTCTGTTGCTGCACTTTCTCACATATATTGTTAGTGTGTACTGTAGAGAGACAAGTCACCCATTTGCCATCGTGCCATGCCACTGCCACCAAGTTTTCTGCCTGCATGTAAACCGTATTGTCACCTCTTTTCATCTTCTGAAACTTTATGAACTTTATGTATGGCATTATAGCCTGGCTCACCCCATGGGATTTGCTTCTGTTTATTACAGAAGTGAATAAAACTTTGCAGCAGCACGTACCTAAGCCACCAGGGGACAAAACACGTTTGGACCAATGCTCCCTGAAGTTATATCACCAGTTCTGTCCCATCTCTATTTGTAATGCCACAGCGTGCTTCAGCTCGTCTTTTGTTGTGGGTTTCCACTTTGAAAAACGAGAATGCGATGCAAACGCAGCCCGCGATTCAAAAAAATTCTCTGCCTACCTGTTTGTCTCGTCTGACAGTAGCTGAAAAGCAGCATCAGGAGAGAGCAGCCTGAAGTACAGCAGCTGGTGATCTGTCATGTCCAAAAGCAAGCCATGCCGTCTTGTAAACTCCGGTAGCCAGATCGGCTCTCAACGGATCAATGTCTGTGTATTTATCCCATGTGAACCTTGCCGTAGATGCATCGGCTGCACGAAGGCACTCAACTGGCAGCAGATCCGCTAGCGTGGCATCGGCTGGTGTCTTATCAGCTGATGCCGGCTTCTCACTCTCTTGCTCGATCTCCTGATCACTGCTAATAAAATCCGATTCTGAAAAATCAAGAGTCCGACTGATCGTCTGCCGAGTGTTTTCTTTTCTGCTCTCGCTTCGCTCCCTTATCACATGTCGATGCCATCTTGCCATTGTTTACATTTCGCAACTCACGCACACGCAAGAATTATTTGCCGAGTCAACGAGTCTAGCATTCCTCCAAGCACAGAGGGAATGCCTGTGACGTGACAGTGAGATTTGTCGCCATTAACAGCTGATTGTCGCCCTCTATCCCTGGATGTCGACTTTTGTCGACATTCGCCTTCAACCCCACCTGTCGACAAAAGTCGACATCCGCCCTAAAAGAGTTAATAATCCTTTAAATGAATAAAACTTCCATTGTTATACAGCATTGAACATCAAGACATCAATCGGTTGCAACGAGTGCAGAATGCAGCTGCTAGAATTTTAACTAGGAAAAGAAAATCCAAGCACATCACACCAGTTCGGATGTCACTACATTGGTCAGAATTGACTTTAAAATACTGCTGATAGTTTACAACGCCTTCCGCAATCTGCTCCATCCTATATTTCAGAATGCCTGGACTGGTCTGCCCTGGGGGGTTGCAAACCGGGATCCCGAGTTGTTTCGTCGTGTAGTTGGGTGCGGCAATGCACTGTACCAGTCCAGTGTACGCTCCCCAACTTGACTTGACTTTCACCTTACACTCCAAATCGTAACCTTAGATCTTCAAATGAGGGTCTGCTTAGAATTCCAAGAGCTAAACTTAAAAGAAGTGGTGAGGTGGCCTTCTGCTGTTATGCACCTAAAATCTGGAATAGCTGACCAGGCTGATACGGTAGAGCACTTTAAAAAAACTGCTAAAAACATGTTAGTGTAACACGGCTTTCTCAGAGCTTCATTTTAGTTTCAATCCTGATATTCTGTATATGCATTGAAGTATCATTATCATTCATAGTGGCTCCGAAATCCGTACTAACTCCTACTTTCTCTGCTGCTCTTTTTCCGTTTTTCTGTGGTGTCGACCTGCACCACCACTACCTGATCAAAACACCGTGATGTCCCTACATTGATGGACTGAAGGCCGGAGATCCACATGACCATCATCTTCATCATCATCAAGTTCTTCCATGTGAAACTTGAAAACCATGAGGACTGATCAAGATCATTGATTTTAAGTAAAATGCATAGAGGGTGCTGGGTGGTCTCAAGGCCTCTGAACCCCTGCAGATTTTGTTTTTTCTGTCCTCCCTGGCCACCGGACCTCACTTTTACTCTATGTTAATTAGTATTGCCTAATTTTATTTTTATATTTTGTCCTTTTTTTTCTCTTCATCCGGTAAAGCACTTTGAGCTAAATCATTTGTATGAAAATGTGTTATACAGTGGAACCTCGGTTCACGAACGTCTCGGAAAACACATACAAATCGGGTTACGACAAAAATTTTCGCCAAACTTTTGCATCTGTTCACGACCACACACTCGGTATACGAACAAACCAGTTTCCCTTTTGGTTTGTGCACGCCGATGATTTCCGCACAGTCTCTCCCTGTACTGTACATTGTTCTCGGTGCATCACGCAGAGGAACTCTCCCTCAAAACTGTAACCTCCTCTTAACCCAGCTTCCTCCTGTGGTATAGCGGGTCCACAGCTTCCGTCAAAAAGGCCAGTTTTAATAATTAACTAAATAAATAAAGCTGGTGCAGGAGCGAGAGAGCGAGAGCGAGAGAGAGAGAGAGAGAGAGCACGTGTGCAGCTGAGCAGGGAGTTATTCAATGTTTTTACATTAGTTTACTATTACACTGTGCATTCTATGGTATAATTAACTATTTTTGAAGATTTAAAAATCTTTAAAGAAAATATACAGTAATCCCTCACTTATCGTGGGATATAGGTTCCAAGGCCGACCGCGATAACTGAATTTCCGCGAAGTAGGGACACCATATTTATTTAATCATTTAACGTGTATTTGGACGTTTTTAAACCCTCCCTGTATTGTTTACAACCCACCCTTTACTCTATTAATAACAGGGACAACTGCTAAGCAATATGAAATCGGTAGATAAGTTTTCACTTACTGTATAGCGAAGTACACGTAGCAGCTTGTAGGCGGTCATGACGTCGTCGACCTTGTTGCAAAGATTCCTAAAGCAGATTCCATCCAGACTACTGCCTTATCACGTCCACTTGCAACTCGTTTTGCGCCCTGGTTAAAGGACACTGCGGCCGTAGATCTTATATGCTTTTCCTTCTTTTTAAATAAAAAGAATCGTGGACTGATTGATGCTGTGATGGTGTCCTGCAGTGGTGTAGCTGTTCCCTTCCTTCGACATATCCAAAACTTTTACCTTTTCTGCAATCATTTGCATCTTCTGTTGGCGCTTGGACACGGCCCCTGAAGCAGTAGCACGTTAATGCTGAATGAGTGAGATGAGACTTCCTGGTTAATGCAGCACTCCGTCGCTGAGCCAATCAGCAGCACACAGGAACTTAACTGCGTGCTCTGATTGGGTAGCTTCTCAGCCATCCGCCAATAGCATCTCTTGTATGAAATCAACTGGGCAAACCAACTGAGGAAGCAAGTACCAGAAGTAAAAAGACCCATTGTCCACAGAAACCCGCGAAGCAGCGAAAAATCCGCGTTATATATTTAGATATGCTTACATATAAAATCCGCAAAGTCGTGAATCCGCGAAAAGTGAACCGCGAAGTAGCGAGGGATTACTGTAATTACATACAATTCATACGGTCTGGAAGGGATTAATTGTATTTACATACAATCCTATGGGGGAAATTACTTTGGGTCATGACCAAATCGCCACCGTCTCCAACCCATATAACATAGCTGGTCACACTTCCCTCGTACATATCCTGTGCAACTCTTATGTACTTCTCTGCCACTCCCGACTTCCTCATACAATACCACAGCTCCTCTCGAGGCACCCTGTCATACGCTTTCTCCAGGTCCTCAAAGACGCAATGCAACTCCTTCTGGCCTTCTCTATACTTCTCCATCAACATCCTCAGAGCAAACATCACATCTGTGGTGCTCTTTCTTGGCATGAAACCATACTGGTGCTCACTAATCATCACCTCCCTTCTTAACTGAGCTTCCACTACTCTTTCCCAAAATTTCATGCTGCGGCTCATCAATTTTATCCCCCTGTAGTTACTACAGTCCTGCACATCCCCCTTATTCTTAAATATCGGCACCAGTACACTTCTTCTCCACTCCTCAGGCATCCTCTCACTTTCCAAGATTCCATTAAACAATCTGGTTAAAAACTCCACTGCCATCTCTCCTAAACACCTCCATGCTTCCATAGGTATGTCATCTGGACCAACGGCCTTTCCATTAATTCTAACAACAGAGAATACAACATGAGCATTGATGTTCAGAAGTCCACACTCATGTTGTGTAAATTAACCCCAGGATTTCTGAAGTCCATATGCTCAACATGTTTTTTCCAACCATTTTTTTTACATATATCCTGGAGTTCCGTGCTGGCATTTCTGTCTGCCATTAAGTATGTGCTACTCTCTCTCTCCCTGTTTGGCTTTTCTATATGGAAGTACAAAGCTCTTGATTCATTACTGTGCTAATCACATATCACAACACATGTGCATAGGTTTACTATACCCCTATTGTTTTATGAGTTATATAATCATCAGCATCAACCTTTTCATTTTTGTGCATGATGTGGTCCTGCTGGATCATCGGAATATGACCTCAGAAATGCACTGGACTGGTCTGCAACTGACTGTTAAGTGGCCGGGATGAGGATTAGCACCTTCAAGTCCGAGGTCATGGTTCTCTTCCAGAAAAGGGTGGAGTTCAGTTTCTGGGTTGGGAATGAGGGGTTGCCTCATAAGTATCTCAGGATCTTGTTCTTGCATGTGGGAAGAAGGGGTTACCGGGAGATCGACAAGGTGGAGTGCAGATGCATCCACAGTCATACTGACATTGTACCGTCAAGTCACGGTGAAGACAGAGCTAAGTCAAACGGCAATACGAAGCTCTCAATTTATCAGTCTATCTATGTTCCTACCCTCACCTATGATCCGAAGCTGTGGGTAGTACTTTAAAGAATGAGATTGCAGATATAAGCGGCAGAAATGAGTATCTCTCACAGGCCATCTGGGCTCAGATGTAGAGATTTCGTCAGGGGCTGAAAGAAGAATGACTGCTCCTCCAAATTGTTCGGAGCCATTTGAGGTGGTTCTGGCATCAGTTTTGGATGCTTCCTGGATACTTCTCTTGGGAGCAGTTCTGAGCATATCCAACCTGGAGGAGACATCGGGGAAAGCCCAGGAAACACTGGACAGGTTTAAATCTCTCAGCTGGCCTGGGAACACCTTGGTATCCCCCCCCGGTGGAACTGGTTGATAAAAGGGATATATGGGCATCATTACTTAGACCGCTGCCCCCGCAGTAATGTATAAGCAGAAGAAGATGGATGGATGAACGCTAATGAATCCAAATGATGTATTTGAATATACAATTGAATTACAACAGCTCTTGGAAGCAGCTAGTCTAAAATGTTCACTAAAGGGGATAATGTGCTTCAGCCACGCAGAGAATTCTTTCTCAACACTGCAGGCACTGCAGTACTTCCTGGTGATGTCAGCTGAGCTGCCTACTCAGCCCCCACCTTACAGCATAACACTGACATCACATTCCACCCATCCATAGTGCAAATCGTGCCAACTACGCCAAATGCAACCACAGACTATAACACACATACTGAACATAATGTATATTATACAGAACGCATTTTATGATTTTAATGATCTGTATGTAACCAGAGTGACACATGCGGGTATGTATTTTATAACATTCACCACTGCTTCATTTGCAGTTAGACAACTCAGATTTTAAAATCCAGTGTTGTTAACTGCATCTTGAATCCTCCTTCTTCTACAGTACTGAAAGGTACTTTACACAAAAAGCATCTGGGAAAAATCTGTTAGAGGGCTCTTGAAATTCTGAGGAGGGAGGTGATATCTCAATGGTAATGAAGCCGTTTCCTTGGCTCAGCAAAATGTTACTTTCATTTCAATCCCAATGAACTAGGGTTGTTAAAATACCAAAATTGCAAACTTCGATACAATGCAGGCAGTCCCCGGGTTACATACGAGATAGGGACTGTAGGATTATACTTAAGTTGAATTTGTATGCAAGTCGGAACAGGTACATTATTTTAACAAATGCTGTTTCAACACAATCCAACCTCTGCTCCTTAGGGACAAGCTGACAGAGATGGGAGTAGATTCATACCTGGCGGCATGGATCGTGGACTATCTTAAAGACAGACCTCAGTATGTGCGTCTTGGGAACTGCAGGTCTGACATTGTGGTCAGCAACACAGGAGCGCCACAGGGGACTGTACTTTCTCCGGTCCTGTTCAGCCTATATACATCAGACTTCCAATACAACTTGGAGTCCTGCCACATGCAAAAGTTCTCTGATGACACTGCTATCGTGGGCTGCATCAGGAATGGGCTGGAGGAGGAGTATAGGGACCTAATCAATGACTTTGTTAAATGGTGCAACTCAAACCACCTACACCTGAACACCAGCAAAACCAAAGAGCTGGTGGTGGATTTTAGGAGGACCAGGCCCCTCATGGACACCGTGATCATCAGAGGTGACTGTGTGCAGATGGTGCAGACCTATAAATACCTGGGAGTGCAGCTGGATTATAAATTAGACTGGACTGCCAATACTGATGCTCTGTGTAAGAAAGGACAGAGCCGGTTATACTTCCTTAGAAGGCTGGCGTCCTTCAACATCTGCAATAAGATGCTGCAGATGTTCTATCAGACAGTTGTGGCGAGCGCCCTCTTCTACGCGGTGGTGTGCTGGGAAGGCAACATTAAGAGGAAAGACGCCTCATGTCTGGACAAACTGGTGAGGAAGGCAAGCTCTATTGTTGGCATGGAGCTGGACAGTTAGACATCTGTGGCAGAGCGACGGGCACTCAGCAGGCTCCTGTCAATTATGGAAAATCCACTGCATCCACTAAACAGTGTCATCTCTAGACAGAGGAGCAGCTTCAGCGACAGACTGCTGTCACTGTCCTGCTCCACTGACAGACTGAGAAGATCGTTCCTCCCCCAAACTATGCGACTCCTCAATTCCACCAGAGGGGTAAACGTTAACATTATATAAAGTTATTGTCTTTTTTTACCTGCATTATTATCACTCTTTAATTTAATATTGTTTTTTGTATCAGTAAGGTGCTGCTGGAGTATGTGAATTTCCCCTTGGGATTAGTAAAGTATCTATCTATCTATCTATCTATCTATCTATCTATCTATCTATCTATCTATCGTTGACCGACTGTAACCAAGTGCTCTGCCAATGAATGACGGAGTTTCACCTCTCTCTGACCTTTTTATTATTTCTACTTTATTTTCAATGGTGATGGTTTTTCTCTTCTTTACTGTATCACCAGCACTTGCATCAGATTTGCGTTTCAGAGACATTCGTGAAGGGTGAAGACAAAAGGTTAAGATGAGCTCTTCTGCACAGCACTGTACACGCTATCACAGCAGATTAGGCACCAGTCGTCAACACATCTGATGTATAGGGTGGTCCAGATCTAATTATGCAATTTTCATTACGCTATATCTTATTCAGTTTTTAACATAGAAAATCATCCAAAAAATCCCGGACCATCGAGAAGTGTGCAAACTGACGACACGAAGAATCCTCTTCGCGCTGAACTGGAATCATCCCCATATAAATCAAAGTCATCCAGACGATCTGGATCTGCATAATTAGATCTGGACCACCCTGTACTGACAGGAGGCAACTTCCTGCTATGTGCGTTACAGTATAAGCAGACTTGGCATTGAGAATGAATGAGGGCAGCGAGGGGCGGTTCATCACCAGCCCACCTCACAGTCACCTCCACTACAGTATGCTGCCTGCAGCGTCCGCAACACCACTGCCCCCATTCAACACGCAGCCATCCGAGGCACACTACAATGCAACACCCCCCCGCCGCCCCATTCAGCCACAACTGGATCACTGCTTGAAGCATTACTAGCCACGCACGTAGAACGAACGGGGCAGCCGTGTGTGGTGGGCAGGCAGTGAAACCGCTTGCTGCCGGGAGCCACCCGAGGGACACTACAATGCACGAGCAGTGAAATCGACCCCTCCAGCCACCGCTTGCAGTGTCCGCAGGCCGAAGATGACGGAGAGGCAGTTACTGAGGCGCATGCGGCGCAGCTGCGGCCTCATTCGTATGTCGATGTACGTAACCTTGGGACTACCTGTACATCCATCCATCCATTTTCCAACCCGCTGAATCCGAACACAGGGTCACGGGGGTCTGCTGGAGCCAATCCCAGCCAACACAGGGCACAAGGCAGGAAACAATCCTGGGCAGGGTGCCAACCCACAGCAGGACGACTACCTGTACAATAATGGCTAAAATTTCTAATTGTTTCCGTCAATGTTATGATTTTAATGCACACAGAATTGCAATTTATTTAAATACGTTTTTTATTGAGTTCTATTATATCTGGTATAGACTATCGAAAAATGGTAATCGAATTTCAGTACTTTGTACGTGTATTGACCCCCTTCTTTTGACACCCACTGCACTCCCAACCTACCTGGAAAGGGGTCTCTCTTTGAACTGCCTTTCCCAAGGTTTCTTCCATTTTTTCCCTACAAGTTTTTTTGGGAGTTTTTCCTTGTCTTCTTAGAGAGTCAAGGCTGGGGGGCTGTCAAGAGGCAGGGGGTGTTAAAGCCCATTGTGGCACTTCCTGTGTGATTTTTGGCTACACAAAAATAAACTGTATTGTATTGTATTATACGAAGAGTGATGGGAGTGGTGGCAATCATGGCGAAGATGTGAGAAGCACGCTTTCGGTGGTACAGTCAAGTGATGCAGAGCGACGACCAGAGCCTTTCACTTCAACAACCCTGGTGGCAAAAGACCACATGGAAGACCGAAGAAGCGATGGCTGGATCCATTGAACGAGGACATGAAACAAGCCGACCTCCCTCTGAAGATGCCTTGGGCAGGAAGAAGTGGAGAACAATATGCCGAAAAGTAGACCCTGCATCAATGTGGGATAAACTGTAGGAAGACGAAACAACGATATTTTTCTAACAGCAAATTTTTTTTCGCAAGAAAAACTTGCAGCAGGTCACTGTGCTGTTCTGTGAAGTCACAGTGTGTTTTTGTTAGGCTACAAATGAGTTACTGATGTGCTAAATACATGCGCTGAAGCACAGCTCCAAGTTTATGAGCACACGGAGAAGCAGCAATTGGGTACTGAAAAATTCTAGAGCCTTACACTATATAATAAATGTGACGAAATACCATTTTAAAAACACACTCAATAAAAGAAAGTAATGCGCTAAGGCAGCAGAGTTTGTGGCGAGGGTTTAAAAATTGGGAGCGACAGGGCCCTTGCTGCCCGTGAATGAACTGCACAAAATAAAACGGACCCGCAGGTAAAAATAATTACAGACCCCCGATCTTAATGCACTAAACACGTAAGTGGCTACAAAATACAATTTTAACTTTAAAAAAAAAATAAAATAAATAAACATCACATCTCTGCTTAAAATGCAGAGTTTCATAGGTTTATACTTATTAATGTTTCCATAATTAGGAAAAAGATACCCCTCAAAATTTAATGCATCAACTTTATATTTATCCATCCATCCATTATCTAACCCACTATATCCTAACTACAGGGTCACGGGGGTCTGCTGGAGCCAAATCCCGGCCAACACAGGGCACAAGGCAGGAAATAAACCCTGGGCAGGGCGCCAGCCCACCACAGTTTATATTTATATATTTAATTGTTTTTGAATTTAATTTAACAATGTAACAATTATATATATAATTGGTTTTTAATAGACTCGCTTGCAAATCTTACGGGAGTTTTACGTCCCCATTTGCAACGAAGCCAGAGTATTTCCAGACGTCAGTCCGGCACCATCCTCTCTCAGTGTTATCATGCAGGTGAAGACTCCGACACTGCTGAAGCTGCCATCGTATTAACACCTGTGAGTGGATGGAAACAGGACTGCAACTCGAGCCATGACAAACTGGACGTGCATTCATAACATAGGCTGTAGAATTGGTACCATTAAAAATGAGTACTGTAGTAAGGTTAAAACGAGGAAGTTGGGAGTGGCAGAGAAGTACGTAAGAGTTGTACAGAATATGTACGAGGGAAGTGTGACAGTGGTGAGGTCCTGAGTGACGGAGGTGGGATTATATCAGGGATCGACTCTGAGCCCTTTCTTATTTGCAATGGTGATGGACAGGTTGACAGACGAGATTAGACAGGAGTCCCCGTGGACTATGATGTTTGCTGAGGACATTGTGATATGTAGCGATAGTGGGGAGCAGGTTGAGAAGACCCTGAAGAGGTGGAGATATTTAGAGAGGAGAGGAATGAAAGTCAGTAAGAACAAGACAGAATACATGTGTGTGAATGAGAGGGAGGTCAATGGAATGGTGAGGATGCAGGGAGTAGAGTTGGCGAAGGTGGAGGAGTTTAAATACTTGGGATCAACAGTACACAGCAACGGGGATTATGGAAGAGAAGTGAAAAAGAGAGTGTACGCAGGGTGGAATGGGTGGAGAAGAGTGTCAGGAGTGATATGTGACAGACGGATATCAGCAAGAGTGAAAGGGAAGGTCTACAGGACGGTAGTGAGACCAGCTATGTTATATGGGTTGGAGACGGTGGCACTGACCAGAAAGGAGGAGACAGAGCTGGAGGTGGCAGATTTAAAGATGCTAAGATTTGCACTGGGCATGACGAAGATGAACAGGATTAGAAATGAGGACATTAGAGGGTCAGCTCAAGTTGGGCGGTTGGGAGACAAAGTCAGAGTGGTTAGATTGCATTGGTTTGGACATGTGCAGAGGAGAAATGCTGAGTATATTGGGAGAAGGATGCTAAGGATAGAGCTGCCAGGGAAGAAGAAAAGAGGAAGGTCTAAGAGAAGGTTTATGGATGTGGTGAGAGAGGACATGCAGGTGATGGGTGTAACAGAACAAGATGCAGAGGACAGAAAGATATGAAAGAAGATGATCCACTGTGGCAACTCCTAACGGGAGCAGCCAAAAAAAGAGGAAGTAGTAAGGTTAAAATGTTCAAATCGATTATCAATATTTCGATACTTTTGGCAAGCCTACAATTAAGAGTGAAGTAACATCTCCCTAACAAATTTTGTATTATAAAACCACTCAGATTTTTACTTCATTAACTGACATTTTATAATCCTGTTTCCTGATACACAAAGCAATATATTTGTATTATTTGACTTCCTCCAAAAATCTTAACAGATTCGAAGATTACCAGGCCAACTTATTTATAAATATTAATGCAAAATAAATGAGCTAAATGTGGAATATTCATTATGGTAATTAGAAAGCTTAATTTACCTGGTAAACAAAACATATAACCTAAAAATTAAAATAAAATGGGAAGTTGCTGTGAACTAGAATTCAACAACACATTAAGTTCCAAAAAGCACTTCCAATAATAACCAGTAGAGGGGGGAAAACACAGTCAAAATCCCTGGCTAGTCACAAAACAGGCCTGGAAAGATTTTTATAAAATAAAAGATTCATCCTTCAAAAAAAAAAAAAAAAAAACTCTTCAAAAAGCAAAACAATTTCCCTAAAAATGAAAGCAGTCCAAGTTGCACTAACAAGCAAGAAGGTCAAAAGTCCCAATAAAGACCAAAATACAGGAAAAGCACAAGAATTCACCACAACTCCCAGAGTGGACTCACAATGAGTCGCCAGGAACTGTGGGAGACGCTCCGGACTTATAGGGCGGAGAGCAGTTCCTGGAGGTGATTGGAGAGTGGCCCCGCCTCCTGGGGGACCACCCACAAAAGATAAGGAACATCACCAAGGCATAGAACACAAAGCATATACAGTAATATATGAAAGTAAAATTAACATTAAACAATGACCCAAAAGTGAGCAAAAAAATACATGAAACAAGAATATGAACCCCAGGCCCTGGCTGAAATATATCAGAAGTAATGCAGTTTAACCCCGTAACTGATACACAAACACTGAATAAATCTATAAAAACTGCCATTTGTATTCTGTTGTGGCTGCTCAAAGAAGGCACATGGAGTCTCAGGAAGGCAGCAGAATCAAGCTTTATTGTGTGATGCATACACGGACTCCAATCAAGGAAGATGAGCACCCAAAAATGGGCAACCCATATTTTTTATTCTCATCCTCATCTTGACTCCCAATCATCTTGTAGCTTTAGACCTGCCTCTAAATTAGTTCCACCAATACCTTCAGCTTAATAAGAATGGTGCTTTGTCCTGCTCATCACGCCCACTTGGCTGGTCTTTACTATTACCCATTGTCCATCATCTGATCGAAACTTTCCAACACTGCTCCTTATCCTGTGCAGGTGTCTGAAACTTATTTAGCAATTTGATTCCCACCAGTAAGTTGGAAACAGGCAAACCCACACATAAGATACTAGACTAGAGGTTTGGAGACTAAAACAATAACACCGTTTTTTTATAAACTACATTTTCCTCGACTTGACATCACCTGTCCAGGCAGGCAGGGAGGCTGAGACCTAGCCACTACAAGTGGAACCAAATGGCCTATCTGGTTTTTCTCTCATTATTAAGGCCTCAGTAACTGCATTTCTTAAAACAATTGCCTGTTTAGCTCTCTCAAAGAACATAGTGTCCTTGACTAAAGTTTTTAAGCTTAGCAGCAAGATATTGGTGGTTTACAGCTGCAAAGAGAAAAATAAAATGTGCAGACGAGGGATTTTTATAGTTTAACCCTTACTATACTAGCGTGCATTAGGATATGACACTTATTTTCATATATGCTTATGATTCTCTTTGAATATATGCAAATCATCACCTTTAAGAATATTCTTTTCTACAATTCCCACATGTAACGTTTTAGTAGCAAACACTGCATGAGAGATGACGCCAAGTGGAAACGAAATTCTGGTTAGTGTGATAATCTGGCCACTGACAAGGTACGAACATTTGGGCAACACAAGTTACGCAGGTGAAATTGTGTCTTGCAATACTGGAGCCACCTGTTACTTGTGCGGTCTACAGCAGAACATTCTGCAGAACTTTGCTTAGTGGAAATACGGATTACCGGGTACCACACGTGGTCTCTTTTGCTGTGTTCTGTTTGAAGGCAGACTTCCAACTTGGAAACTAAGGGCCAGTCTGTCACGTCCGAGTTTGTCAGACTTCAGATCGTGACATCAATCCAAAATGGCGACATGCATCGCAACGTTTAGCGAGATCTGTAGTATTATACGTTTTTTACTTTTTCGTATACGGAGTATAGGGAAAGTATTGTAATCGTTCAAAGATTCGATGTCGAGATTTTGATGAATCTCAATGTTTTAGACCTCCCTGACTCTCTCGTATACAAAGTATAGGGAAAATATTGGAATCCTCCAAAAATGCCATTTTGAGATTTTGATGAATCGCAAAGTTTTAGACCTCCTTGGGTCCAAAAATACCATTTTCGGAATTATGTTTGTGTGTCTCTCTGTCTCTGTGAGTGTGTGTGTCTGTATAAACAGGATAACTTGAGTAAGTTTTCACTTAGGTCAACCAAATTTTGCATACAAGTATTATGTACAAAATTAACATTTCTATCAACTTTTGGGCTATTTCCACTAACCGGAAGTGGTACTTTGCCTTTACCTCATGCAGCTGCTTAGTCCGATTTATTCAACTTTACTTTTATAATAATTGTTGAATACCATGTATATTGTTAATTTGATTTGATTGGTTGTTGATGGTTCTTTAATGTACATAATCTTAATACATAATTCGCCAGTGTCCTCTCTCACTCACGTCCGTCCGAAGCCGAATGCGCAGTCGCCTTCTGTGCAGCTGCCCGAAAAACCTTACGAGACCAACATTGTGGCAGGAGGCGGATTTACGGCCGCGAAAATTCAATTAGAAAGGCGACTTCGACCGACATCCAACCCCAACATTGCGGGAGGCGGCGGATTTACGGCCACAAAAAAATTCAAAGAGAAAGGCGACTTCGATTAAAGCTCTAGAGGCCTGAAAGGCGATTCCGACTACAGCTCAAGGCCTAATTACGCATTCATTCAATACACCTATATCAGGTTTGTGGTGCTTATACTTATTATATATTGTACTATTCCACTCGTGCCCGTTTCATCTTACATTGTCGAAACGGGCTCTTTGTCTAGTCTCATATATATTTCTCTTCTGGTTCGTCCTACTTCCACTTCAAAACCGGTCCCGTCCACACGCAGCCGACATGGCATTTCTCGATTCCTATTCGTCCTCTTCCAAACCCTTCCCCACGCTGCCTGCGTAATACATCCAACAAGTACTCGAGGTGCTGCCACAACGGTAAAGTAGCTTTACCACCTTTGCGGGAGCCACCTGTGTCTTTACAACAGCTTCTTACACAGCAAACATCAAAAGCTAAAAATTATCGTGAACACATTCGAGAATACAACTCTTCTCTAGCGTTTGCTTCCATGGGTGCACAGATAACTCAACCTCCTGGCCACGGACCATACTGTTTTAAAATACACGAGCAAATTTATCACCAAATCTCTCTACTATACACTTCTACCTCACAAGGATATGGACAGTTGTATGTTTTTGACACAGCGCAAGCTAAGTATGCTAACAAAATAAAACAAACTCTGCATGCAGCGAAAATTTACTTCTCCAGCTAGATTCCATGCTCGGAACCATCAACCCCTTTGCTAAATCATACAAACACATGCATGAAATCGCTCAGTCCAATCCAACAGCATCTGTACAAATGGTTTTCAAGGAAAACCCTGGGCAGGATTTACGATGATACAATGCCCCGACATTGCAGCGATTTTCGTCTGAGAAGATGGCGAAGCGCCTGCCGAAAGGGACATTTGCATTTATCCCATACGCAACTCCTGTAAACAGATTTCCATGCTCAATATGAATTCCGATCTTATGGTTTACCCACTTTTATTCCCTTACGGAAACATTGGCTGGCACAAAGATTTACAACATGTTCCTGATAAAAGAACCGCCAAACGAATAAGGCTTACTCAATGCCAATTTTACACGTACAGATTAGCAATGAGCAACACATCTAGTATTTTGCACTCCAGTGGCAAACTATTCCAACAGTATGTCGTAGATGCGTATGTTAAAACAGAGGGCGCGTGTCTCAACTATCTCAGATTACATCAACAAGATCTGCGCGTGAAACAATACAAAGGACTATCAGACGCACTGCAAGCAAACGCTGAAAATAACAACGTACGTGTAGGCAAAATGATCAAATTACCATCCACATTTCCAGGAAGTCGAAGATACATGCAACAAAACTATCAGGATGCCATGGCCATAGTACGTAAATTCGGAAAGCCCGATTTATTTATCACTTTCACATGTAATCCTGCTGGCCTTTAGCTGAGAGAAACTTCTAACCTCAGCTACACAGAGACTGTTTTCTAAATACAGTACGTGGAGGGCTTCCCGGTGAAATCAGCTGAGCTATCTACTCAGTGTCCATCTTATTATGTAACTACCACCAAAATCCACCTGTTCAGAGTGCACATCCTGCCGACTACGCCAAGCGTACTGCTGTGGACTCGCACCACGAGCTATCTCAGTTCACCAATTTGCACTGCGGTAACCACTTGTGGTCAACCATAAACCCAAATCAACTGGATTACATCGGCCCTCAGAAACCACCTTTCTGTAACTTTAGCTAAGGGACACTCCTAGGCTCAGCTGCACAGAGACTGTTTTCTAAACACAAAATGGAGGGCTTCCCGGTGAAATCAGGTGAGCTATCTACCCAGTACCCATCTTATTGTGTAACTACCACCAAAATCCACCTGCTTACAGTGCAAATCCTGCCAACTGCACCAAGCTGTATTGCTGTGAACTCACACCACAAGCCATTTTACTTCACTGATCTGTGGTGCAGTAACCACCGGTGGTCAACCAGGAACCCAAATCATCCTAATTACAATGGCCCTCAGGAGCAGCCTCTCTACAGCTTTAGCTACAGGAGACTCCTAGCCTCGGCTGGACAGAGACTACTTTACAGACACTGCATGTGGAGAGCCTCCTGGTGATGCCAGCTAAGCCCTCTGCTCTGCCCCACCTTACTATGCAACACCCCCACCACAGCATGGTATATCTAGTCACATGCAGGTTATTATCACAGAAACACATGCTGTACACACAGAGAACTAAATCGATGTGCTGTGCCAGTATGCAAAAAGATTAAAGTGAATTCAGTCCTGAAGGGTGGAAAAAATCAGAAACCTAAACATGTCGGCAGATGAAGTTTTAACTACAGAGACTTTGCATTTCTAACTTTCTATTTCTCAGTGTCAAAGCAGGCCCCAAATTCATTACCGAATGCGATTAAAGCACTATGGGGTCACAAGTCGATATCTGCAGCATCAAATATGAGACTGGATCCAACCCTAAATGGGCAGAGCTCATTCATGTACAATCAGGGGTGTATTGGTAAACTGGTAGTCCAGACGCCCGGGTCTACCAGGTTTTAATTATGAACATCTAAACTACAGTAGGAGACCCGGGTTTGCTTCCTGGGTCCTCCCTGCGTGGAGTTTGCATGTTCTCCCCGTGTCTACGTGGGTTTCCTCCCACAGTTCAAAGACATGCAGGTTAGGTGCATTGACGATTCTAAATTGTCCCTAGTGTGTGCTTGGTGTGTGTGTGTGTGTGTGTGTGTGCCCTGCCCTGGGTTGGCAGGGATTGGCTCCAGCCGACCCCCGTGACCCTATAGTTAGGATATAGCGGGTTGGATAATGGATGAATGGATCCAAACTACAGACTCACAAAGCCTGACAGATTACCAGGTGTTTGATCTTTGGTCCATGCCATACTTTTGCTAATAAAAAAAACAAACTGATAAAAACAACAGACCCGGTTCCTCAAGTACCATCCTAACGTGGGTGTCATTTTTTTAACCCTTAAACCGCCGTAACCAGCTATATTCGGTTACCAATGCAATTTGTCAGCACGCCAGAGCCGAGTATATTCAGCAAAGTATTATTTGTTAAACACCGCAACCAGCTATAGTGAGTTCCCAGTGCAATTTACCAGCACGCCAAAGCTGATCAGTCTGTGCCGTACATTCATAGAGCAGCCAGCTCACGACCACTGGCGCCCCCCTAGCGAATCAGCATCACTGTACCTGGGATTCAGTCATTGCACTAGACTGGTCTACAAGCATCAGCGTTGGCCTCTCTGTGCTTGGTGGCAGCCAGTTCAAGTGCAGTTGGCTCTGTGATTTACTGAATTTCATCAATGGCGTCAGCTGCACCTTGTACATATAATAATAGTCCCTGATCCAGAGACACGACGATGTGGACAGACTCAGATTATGAAGCTTTTGAACCAGCTTGTCCGGGAATACGGTGTTAACCGCTGAACTAAAATCGACAAATAGCATCCTAACATACGGTAAGTGTTAGGGCACTGCAGATGAGTCAGAGTATAGGGAAAGTATTGGAATCCTCCAAATATTCCATTTTGAGATTTTGATGAATAAGTTTTAGACCTCCCCGAGTCTGAGAATACCATTTTTGGAATTATGTCTGTGCGTTTCTGTGTGTGTGTGTGTATATAAACACAATAACTTGAGTACGCTTTCACCAAGGTCAACCAAATTTTGCATACAAATACAAAACAAACATTTCTATCAACGTTTGGGCACATGCGTGATGTCGGCAACCAAAATGCAGTTGTACTTGTGCCAGCCGGTTTCATCAGCACATGGACATTCTCCTAGTCATTGGGTGACAGTGTCTGGTCAGGGTTGCATACCTAACAACTTCACTGCATGCGAGACTCTTCTGATGGAAGAGTTACCATTTACTTTAATTGGGTTGGGTGGGGGGTGGTATGAAGGTGGCATGTCAGATCCCTTAACCAAAAGAATCAAAGAAGTGACCTACAGGGCATCCGGAAAGTATTCACAGCGCATCACTTTTTCCACATTTTGTTATGTTACAGCCTTATTCCAAAATGGATTCAATTCACTTTTTTCCTCAGAATTCTACACACAACACCCCATAATGACAACGTGAAAAAAGTTTACTTGAGGTTTTCACAAATTTATTAAAAATAAAAAAACTGAGAAATCCCATGTCCATAAGTATTCACAGCCTTTGCTCAATACTTTGTCGATGCACCTTTGGCAGCAATTCCAGCCTCAAGTCTTTTTGAATATGATGCCACAAGCTTGGCACACCTATCCTTTGCCAGTTTCACCCATTCCTCTTTGCAGCACCTCTCAAGCTCCATCAGGTGGGATGGGAAGCATCGGTGCACAGCCATTTTAAGATCTCTCCAGAGATGTTCAATCGGATTCAAGTCTGGGCTCTGGCTGGGCCACTCAAGGACATTCACAGAGTCGTCCTGAAGCCACTCCTTTGATATCTTGGCTGTGTGCTTAGGGTCGTTGTCCTGCTGAAAGATGAACCGTTGCCCCAGTCTGAGGTCAAGAGCGCTCTGGAGCAGGTTTTCATCCAGGAGGTCTCTGTACATTGCTGCAGTCGTCTTTCCCTTTATCCTGACTAGTCTCCCAGTTCCTGCCACTGAAAAACATCCCCATAGCATGATGCTGCCACCACCATGCTTCACTGTAGGGATGGTATTGGCCTGGTTTCCTCCAAACGTGACCTCTGGCATTCACACCAAAGAGTTCAATCTTTGTCTCATCAGACCAGAGTATATTCTTTCTCATGGTCTGAGAGTCCTTCAGGTGCATTTTGGCAAACTCCAGGTGGGCTGCCATGTGCCTTTTACTAAGGAGGGGCTTCTGTCTGGCCACTCTACCATACAGGCCTGATTGGTGGACTGCTGCAGAGATGGTTGTCCTTCTAGAAGGTTCTCCACTCTCCACAGAGGACCTCTTGAGCTCTGACAGAGTAACCATCGGGTTCTTGGTCACCTCCCTGACTAGGCCCTTCTCCCCCGATCGCTCAGTTTAGATGGCCGGCCAGCTCTAGGAAGAGTTCTGGTGGTTTCGAACTTCTTCCACTTATGGATGATGGAGGCCACTGTGTTCATTGGGACCTTCAAAGCAGCAGAAATTTTTCTGTAACCTTCCCCAGATTTGTGCCTCAAGACAATCCTGTCTCGGAGGTCTACAGACAATTCCTTTGACTTCATGCTTGGTTTGTGCTCTGACATGAACTGTCAACTGCGGGACCTTATATAGACAGGTGTGTGCCTTTCCAAATCATGTCCAGTCAACTGAATTTACCACAGGTGGACTCCAATGAAGCTGCAGAAACATCTCAAGGATGATCAGGGGAAACAGGAGGCACCTGAGCTCAATTTTGAGCTTCATGACAAAGGCTGTGAATACTTATGTACATGTGCTTTCTCAATTTTTTTTATTTTTAATAAATTTGCAAAAACTTCAAGTAAACTTTTTTCACGTTGTCATTATGGGATGTTGTGTGTAGAATTCTGAGGAAAAAAATGAATGTAATCCATTTTGGAATAAGGCTGTAACATAACAAAATGTGGGCGGCACGGTGGCGCAGTGGGTAGTGCTGCTGCCTCGCAGTTGGGAGATCTGGGGACCTGGGTTCGCTTCCTGGGTCCTCCCTGCGTGGAGTTTGCATGTTCTCCCCGTGTCTGTCTGGGTTTCCTCCGGGCGCTCCGGTTTCCTCCCACAGTCCAAAGACATGCAGGTTAGGTGGATTGGTGATTCTAAATTGGCCCTAGTGTGTGCTTGGTGTGTGGGTGTGTGTCCTGCGGTAGGTTGGCACCCTGCCCAGGTTTGTTTCCTGCCTTGTTCCCTGTGTTGGCTGGGATTGGCTCCAGCAGATCCCCATGACCCTCTGTTCGGATTCAGCGGGTTGGAAACTGGATGGATGGATAACAAAATGTGGAAAAAGTGATGCGCTGTGAATACTTTCTGGATGCACTGTACATGAACAGATGCACTACAAATATTTATGCACGCATTCAGTACACTTTGATGACCTGTTGCGTCATATTTAGCCCAATGTTCTTCATCCTGGCACCCACATAACCAGCCTCTCCTCGAAATTCAGCACCACGTGCGTCACTGCTTCTGATATAATTTTGGCCTAAGGGTATGTTCAAACACTATGATGTTCTTATGTAAAAATGACTTATTTTTAAATGAAAATGATCTCTGTCTACACTATCATTTTCGCATCATTTATAAAAGTAATTTCGCCTGCACTAAAATGGCCAAAAACGCATACAACTTAATCATTCCTCCACAATGGGCAGGAGCAGGAAGAGGAGTGTCCTCCACGCTGGACATTCATTTGCAGGTTGTGTTTACACACGGAGAATAGCAATGGAGAACACGAAAAACAAACAAAAAAAAAAACTTGTTTGGTTTGGACAGACAATGGGGTGGAATTATAATAGAGAGTAACGCAGGAGTATAAGGTGAGGGTGAGAAAAACGGGATGCCATCGGGGAAGGGACACGTATTAAGCACGAACCAACCAGAATGCAATTAAGAGTCTGTGTTTTCAAAACCCTTGTCACACACAAGCGCATGGGTGGCCGCTAGAAGAACCAAAAGAAGGTAATTCCACGCCAAGCCAGGGGGTGGCGGGGTGCAGTAATCCTTTCCCTTTTACCTCTACAGACCAGACACGGGGAAACTCTCACGCAAACATGGGTCTCATTATGCAAAAGTAAAATGTCACACCCAAGCCAAGGAATCTTGAAGGCAACCACTATACACGTTATTGCAGATCGGTGGGGTTTGGAATCCATATTAAGGCTTTGCACGAGTACATAATGAAGATTTCTGAATACACAATGGGAGGTCTGAAAATCGAGAGTCCACCTTATGACAAGGATTTAGGAGTCGCAGTGGACTCTACACTATCAACTGCCAGACAGTGTTCAGAAGCCATTAACAAGGTAAACAAAATGTCAGGTTATATAGCGCCTTGATGTGTGGAGTACAAGTCACAGGAGGTGAGGCCTCATCTGGAGTCCTGTGTGCAGTTTTGGTCTTAGCAGCACAAGAAAAGGTCCAGAGAAGAGCGACTAGGCTGATTCAGGGGCTACAGGGGATGAGTTATGAGGAAAGATTAAAAGAGCCGAGCCTTTACACTTTAAGCAAAAGAAGATTAAGAGGAGACCCAATTGAAGTGTTTAAAATTATGAAGGGAATTAGAGCAGTGGAGCGAGACAGTGACTTTAAAATGAGTTCATGAAGAACACGGGGACACAGTTGGAAACTCCTTAAAGATAAATTTCTCACAAACAGTAGTAAGACGTTATGGACCATTGAAACTGGACTTGAGGTTTTTGTTTAGAAGAATTAAGTGGATCGGGCTGACAAGCTTTGTCGGGCTGAGTTGCCTGTTCTCGTCCAGATTGTGCTAATGTTCTAAAAAGATGGGTGGGGGGTCCTTATTGGTGATTCTGACACACAGACACTTGATTTGTTCATCAGGATGGTCCCACTTGGAGATTTCAGCACGCAGTTAATCAAGCAGGTGGGGGTCCCCTATGGAGATTTAACGGGCCGCTCTTCCCAAACGAACTTGTTGCCCTAGATGAGGAGTGGGCAATGTAGGTCCCGGAGGGCTGCAGTGGTTACAGGTTTTCGTTCTGACCCAATTGCTTACTTAGGCACCAATCCTTGCCAACCTCAAACCTTATTTAAACGTATGGCTTGTTAGATTAGATTAGATTAGATAGATACTTTATTAATCCCGATGGGAAATCCCGATGTTAGTCTGCAATGTTGGGTTCTTGTATAGTAGATTTTTTTTTCCCTTTCCAAGGAAATCATCCAAATGTTTTGAAGCCTAAAACGGATCATTTTCAGTCTGTCACATTTTTTTTATTACCATATATACTCGCGTATAAGTCGGGTCTTGAAAACTGCAAAATTGATTATAAAATCAGACCCCGACTGATACGCCCGTTCAAAAATACGACACATCGAATTTTGCTGCAGCAGCGCAGTTACCAATTTCTTTCGCCACTTCAATAACTTTTAATTTCAAACCAGCTTCATATTTTCTTCTGCTCGAACGCTCCATCGTAGATGAGGGATGCTCTTACGATAAAGGTGTGTGAGGATATGAGATACAAAAAACAGTGCAAACGTCGCTTACAAATAGTTTGGGTATTACCGTGTGGTGACGTAGGCACAATACATAGGACAAAAAGGCTGTGTGCTCTGTAGATAGATAGATAGATAGATAGATAGATAGATAGATAGATAGATAGATAGATAGATAGATAGATAGATAGATAGATAGATAGATACTTTATTGATCCCAAGGGGAAATTAGGGTTAGGGATAACGTTAAGGTTAGGTTAGGTTACTCTCTCAGGTGGGTGTTAGCATATCGTAATCCCTTGTACCAATAGGGTGAATTTTCCCACATTCGAGTTATATGACCGACATTATAAAATACAAGAAATTATACTGTAAAACCAAGCCCTGTCTTATCCATGGGAGAACTTAAACGCAAGTATACACGGTAAGTGATTTATTACTCCAAATAGTGCATAATGAATCCACCAAGGTGTAAATGGAAACAACTTAGATTGAGAACTGCTGGCTCCTTTATCATTTGCATCTTATTGCTAACCAGCAAACCCCCGATTCTGTAAAGAATCGCAAATCCAAGAATGGCAATCACTTTCTGTTCCCTCCGATCTTTGGAGGGATGAAAAATCAGAGGGTGGGAGCGTCCTGGGAAAGTTTTCATTTAATTAAATAAATATATTTGTACTAACTAACCAATTTATTAAAACTAAAATTGAAATTTAATGGTTATGTCATTTATGTCCAAAATGTTTGAGTTGCTGCACTCATAAGTAAGAAAAATATCAGAGTGCAAAGGTTTAAATTAAGTAAATTGGAAACAAATAATAATATATATATAGCGTTACCTGGTAGGTAACCACCCACACTATCAGATTGTGACACAGACTTCGAATGCCGTGAATATATATATATATATATATATATATATATATATATATAGTGAGTGAGTAACGCTGCTGCCTCGCAGTTGGGAGACCTGGGTTCGCTTCCCGGGTCCTCCCTGCGTGGAGTTTGCATGTTCTCCCCGTGTCTGCGTGAGTTTCCTCCGGGCGCTCCGGTTTCCTCCCACGGTCTAAAGACATGCAGGTTAGGTGGATTGGCGATTCTAAATTGGCCCTAGTGTGTGCTTGGTGTGTGGCTGTGTTTGTGTGTGTCCTGCAGTGGGTTGGCACCCTGCCCAGGATTAGTTCCTGCCTTGTGCCCTGTGTTGGCTGGGATTGGCTCCAGCAGACCCCCTTGACCCTGTGTTCGGATTCAGCGGGTTGGAAAATGGATGGATAGATGGATAGTTAGATAGATATACACACACACACACCTTTGTTTAGTAATGTAGATAAGGAGCCATTAAAAACAGTTAATGTAGGTGTTTAAGACTGACATAAGAAATTAAGGATGGGAACCTTAACGATAAAGACCACTAAAATAAAACATCAAAATGTCACTTAAGAAGTCAGCAATAATTGACTTGTCAATAAGAAACTGGGTTGGAACAAAACCCTGCAGCCACATCGGCCCTCCAGGACTGACATTGCCCACCCCTGCCCTCAGTGATCGCCTACTTTGCCCACATGACAAGAGTCGGCCCTGAACAGGAGGGCACTCACCCCAAAGTCTGTGTGTGGATCTCAATGCCTCAGAGCACTGATGGCTGTCACTCAGAGGTGATGTAAAACAAAGGTCCTAACACTCTGTGGTCATAAAAGATCCCTGCGCATCTTTTGAAAGGGGTTGGGTGTTGGCACAATGCTCTGGCATGAGCTGGTCATTCTGGCCCACTAATCACCCACTGTCTCTAATTAGCTAACTAGCCATCTCCGTCTTCACCTAATGTGTGGTGAGCCTACTCATTCAGCAGTGGCTGCCATCACATCATCCAGGTGGATGCTACACTTTGATGGAGGCTCCCCACTGTCTATGTAAAGCACTTTGAGCAGTTTACAAAAGCATTATATAAATGTGATTTATTATTAAAATGCACGACCCCTCTCAGGTAAGTACTGTATATATTTTTGAAATACTCTCCGAGTACAAACACGTACTTTGAAGCAAACTGAGAAGCGTGCCTTCAACAACAAGCACTTGTGTACGTTTGCGGCGGCCGTGCTGCCTGCCTTACACTCATTTGCGCGTCTGCCATACCTGTCATTAACTGTAACCTTAGTAAGGTAATCGAAACTGCCCGCCTCCCTGGCACTGCCCGCGGCACTTGCTATCAGTTACACGCAAATGAAGCCACCAGTGACAGAGCAGCTGTGAGCCCCGAGGCGTTACGGTGCTGCACACCTCATCTGCACGACTCGCCAGCTTATTCTGAACATTACCAGATCGGTTTTCCTGCTTTGGCGTCCCATCTGACTTGGGTATCTCGTCTGCCCTCCGTCTTCCTCGTTCCTGCACGATTCGCGGCAGTGTTGGAACAGGAAAGCGTCGCGGTTTTGATTCGCTGCTTCTTCTTTTTGTTAAAAAAGAAACAAAAAAAAAAAAACTGCCTGTCAACGCTAATCCCACTCGTTTGCATTTAAGGTTCCCGGGACAGTCAGTTGCTGTAATCTCGGTGCGCGACTCCATCTCATTCTATCAGTCGTTTTGATTCAATTTCTTTGTGTTCATTTCGTCGGCTCCGACACAGTTCCCTACTACTTCACCACCCACCCGACCAAGCGAGCTACTCCGTTTCCTCAGCAGCCATCCGGGAAGCGATCCGTCGGACAATGGTTTCGTATCGCGCGCGGCTGGCGCCGATGCTCCTCAAACTTTTCAAAGTTCTGCAATGCTTCCCCAGCAGGCACCACACTTGGAATCGCACGCCCTCCCCTTGCGAGGACATCGATGGACCACAGGCAAATCCCCCACCGACCACCACCAACCATATATCCCACTTACCTGACCGCTCCGACTTTAATCTGTAGCCATCCGAATCCGAAAAAAAGAAGCTCGCACAGAGTCCCCTCTGTGTATCGGTCCCGACGGAAACTCTAGAGTGGCTCGAGTGACATCAGCAGTAGCCAATCAGGACTGCAACGTTTTCGACTCGCCGTCCAGCAATGCCAATAAACGAGCGGAGGGGCGGGGACACAGGCATCAGCTCTGCATTCTTTGTTCAAGGATTTTTTTTTTGTTTGGCCTTTTCCGATGATGATGTCATTTCCTGTCAGTACCTCTCGAGTGCAATGCTTCTTTGAGGTGGGAATAAAATTGTGTTGAAGACCATTGCAGTTGCAGTGATTTTAGGAAAATCTGCCCGAAGTGAGTCTCGTGGTTTCAGGATATTAATTGGAGGTTTGTAATATTACAAGATCGTGCTGTACTGTATTACAATTACAATTATTCACCGTAGTTTCCTTTTAAACTTTGAGGATCAAAGTTTTTTTTTTGTTTATTTTTTATTGTGATCTTTAATTTGTTAGATTTTTTTAGTATAATATCTATGGAAGTTAAAGTTGTCATCTCTTTTTTTTTTTTTGCATTTTTTTTATATAGCGCCCTTCACAGATTTCAGGTGCATGGCATTGTCAGTCAGTCATTTTCCAACCTGCTATATCCTAACACAGGGTCACGGGGGTCTCCTGGAACCAATCCCAGCCAATACAGGGTGCAAGGCAGGAACAAATCCCGGGCAGGGCACACACACACCCACGCACCAAGCACACACTAGGGACAATTTAGGATCGCCAATACACCTAACCTGCATGTTTTTGGACTGTGGGAGGAAACCCACGCAGACACTGGGAGAACACGCAAACTCCACACAGAGAGGACTTGGGAAGCAAACCCGGGTCTCCTTACTGCGAGGCAGCAGCGCTACCACTGCGCCACCGTGATCCCCTGCATGGCATTGTGACATGTTCTAATATAAATTGCAATTATAAATTTTATAAAGTACTAAATATAGAATTAGTACATATCGGGCCTGACCAACTATGAAACTAATAAAGCTTACGCTTCAGTACCCCTAATCACATTGCTACAAAATTTCATTTTCTGTACAAGTTTTTTTTTTTTAATAATAATTTATTATAATTTAGAACAATTGTAATCAAAATATAAGATTTTTTACAAAAAAGTTGTGGTGACCTGTTGTGGAATAACCACAATGAAGAAGTTCACAGTGGTTATCCAGACCTCGTTTATGGTTGTGAAGGGGACCCCACATAACATTCAAGTTTCAGGGCCCCATAAATGTAGGTCAGCCACTGGCTGTAACAAGTTCTCACATAAAATGGAAGTATACATTCAAGTACACCTTCTATAAATGACTAAATACAGAACTACTACTCATAAACACAACTTTCTCCACCACTGACGTTTCCAGCCTCCATAGTCGCCCCACCACCTGTCCCTTCACATCTCTGTCAGGCTTTCTATCCCTCACTCATTTCTTAATAGAAGTTTATTTGTATTGAATATTTTGTTGCAGTTCCAACAGTTTCCAACTTCCCCTGGCCCTTTGGACAAATTAGAGTTAGGGTGATTTGGGTGGCTTTCTACCCCTGGAGGTTCAATGATGACATTCAATTTTATTTCAATTTAAAGCTTAGTTTTTTAGGTTGTGAAATATTTTGAAATGTTTCCACCTCCATTTTTGAGCACCCATTGCTGAGGGTGTGTCCTTTAAGGTTGTGAACTGTCAGTCACGACGTGATGGGATGAACATTTACTGCAAGGTCATATCCGCATCCGAGTTTACGGATTCAAAATAATAAAAGCAAATCCTTCTTGATCCTTTGGTTAACAATCTGCTGGCTAAGACATTTGTTCTGTTATTTTTGAGTCTGATTCTTGTCTTGATATTCAACCCGCTTCTGTCCTTTGAACACGTCTTATCTCCTGGTTATCTTATAAAACCCTTGGCACCTTTCTGCATAGCACGATAAATGTGTTATGATGTCCAACGTTAATGATATTTTGTATAAATTTCTGTGCACTTCCTATTAATCTGTATAGGGATTATATGATTTTGACAGTCAAGAAATTCAAATATTGGATTTGATTTTGTGTAGAACCTGTTCTGAGAAAGATCATCATTTAATCCCATTTAGTTGCAACAGCATTTTTTTTTCCCCGTTTAGGTGCCACTTGCCCAGAATTCCCTGTGGTGCGCTCATTTGTGACATCAATTTGGTGACAATACAAAGGTCACCGAGGCATTTCTAGGATATCTGAGCTTGATGATATAAAAAAGCACAGAGACCCCCATAAAGGTTCTGGGGCACCTGAAGGAAAACTCCGTATATTATAAACTAGCTGCCCTCGTGGCTCTGCCCACGTAGTAGTGAAACAGGACAAACTTTAAAAACCAATTTAAAAATAAAAAAAAAATGTAATTCTAGCCATGTTGGAAGGTAGGTACACTCCAATGTAAAACGTTGCCACTGTATCTAATTCTGTTCAGCTATGACAGGAGAGCGTCCCCCATGTGAGGAGAAAACAACATGGCCGTGATATCTCTGCCAATGAGCAGGTACCCTCTAAAACACACAGAGCTCTGATCACTCTCTCAAAAATGTCAAACGTTTCTCCTTAACAATCTGCAGATGACAATGTCTGTTGAACAAGCAACCGCTCATTCGACACAAAGTCAAACCAACGGTACCCAAGGATTATCCGGAGAGACACAGTACCAAAGGAGTCCAGTCTTCGTCTCAGGTCACTGGATAGCGTCCATGTCTCACAACCATATAGCAAGACAGGAAGCACCAGGACTCTAAAGACTTGGACCTTCGTCCTTTTGCACAGATATCAGGAGCGCCACACACCCCTTTCCAGCGACCTCATGACCCCCCATGCTCTCCCAATCCGTCTACTGACTTCATAAGAAGAGTCACCAGAGACATGAATGTCACTGCCAAGTTGAGTAAACCTCTCAACAAGGTCAACACTCTCTCTGCAAACAGGCACACTGCTAATGGCCGTGCCCAAGAGGTCATTAAAGGCCTGGATGTTGGTTTTTATCCAGGACACTCGCAAGCCCAGACACTCGGACTCTTCACTCAGTCTCTCATGCGCCCCAATCAGAGCCTCCATTGACTCCGCGAAGATCACAGCATCGTCAGCAAAGTCAAGATCTGTGAATCTTTCTTCACCAACAGATGCCCCACAGCCACTGGACCCCACGACCTTGCCCAACACCCAGTCCATACAAGCATTGAACAGAGTAGGAGCAGAACACACCCCTGACGAACCCCAGAATCAACTGGGAAAAATGCAGAGGTCCTGTCTCCACTCTGCACAGCACTCGCAGTACCAGTGTACAGGCCAGCCATGATGCCCAGCAACCTCGAGGGGATCCCGCGAACCCTCAGGATGTCCCACAGGGCAGCTTGATCAACTGAGTCAAATGCTTTGCGAAAATCGACAAAGGCTGCAAAGAAACTCTGCCGATATTCTCGTTTGCGCTCCATGAGAACCCCCAGTGCCAGGATGCGGTCGATGGTAGACTTCTTAGGCGTAAAACCAGACTGTTCCGGTCGCTGGTAGGTGAGCAAGTGATCACAGATCCTATTGAGGACGACCCTAGCAAGGAACTTACCCGGCACCGAGAGCAGTGTTATCCCCCTGTAGTTGCTACAATCCAGGTGATCACCCTTCCCTTTTCAGATAGGGACAAAAAGTCCCATTTTCCAGTCAGTTGGGATGATGCCCGTCTCCCAAATGGAAGCAAAGATTGCTTGCAATGCCAGGAGGACAATCTTACCACCAGCCTGGAGAAGTTCACCCCAGATACCACAGATCCCTGCAGCCTTCCTACTGAGGGGGGGCTCAGCTGGTTAACCACCTGTGCCATCTCAGTGAGATTGGGTGGTGGGGGATCAGCCTTAAGAACCACGGACCCAGGGATATCCAACGTTTTAGCTGGAGGATCAGCTTTGAACAACTGCTCAAAGTAGCCAGCCCAGCTGTTCACAACTGCAGTGTCATCCATAAGGACCGTTCCATCAGTTGCCCTGACTGCGACTCTCTGAGGAACAGATTGAGATGTAAGTAATGCTTCAATTCCTCTATAAGCAGGCTTTGGGTTGCTAGATCACAGATGGTGTGTCACCTGCTCACAGATTCCTCTAACAAACGCCTCTTTATCTGTCCTCAGAGCCCTCACAGCCGTCCCTCTCAGTTCCTGGTACAGACCAGAGTTGCCATTGAGCCGTGCACTGCGACTCCTTCTTGATGATATCCTGGGTGCCCTGCGAGATGAAACACCTCCTTCTGGGAACACCGGTAACACCAACACAACCCTCAGCAACCTTCAGGGTCTTGTCACGGAAGGTCTCCCATATCACATTAGGATCGGCAGTCGTACCCAAATCTGCAAGTTCCTCACACAAACTGAGTACAAACTTATTAGAAACAGCCTGGTCTTGGAGTCTGGCCAAGTACAGGCTCATTTTCCTAGTAGGTGGTAACCTACTGGACCTAAGATGGATCCTTAGAGTAGCAACAACAAGTCTGTGGTAAGAATTCACAAACTGGGCACTTCTGTAGACACTGCAGTTTTGCAAGAGCCTCCAGCGTCTGCCCACGAGAATGTGATTGATCTCCAATGCTTTTGAGTCTCTTTTCTCCGCGCTGACTTCTTCTTCGATTATTCGTCGACATTTCATTTATAACATATGTCCTTATATATTTTATATGCGCTGAGACCCTGCATCTGTGTGTGCTCAAATCCTTCACAAGGCTGAATGTTCTGCTGCCCCATTGTCCTATTTAGATTGTAATTAGGGCGTGTCTTGCAAGAATCTCATGTTCTACGTCATCGCGAGACGCTCCTAGATCAATCTCTTGGCACAGTGTCTCATGTTTACGGTCCCCGCGAGACGCACAATAGCAAGTCATTTTGGTCTCGCGGGTCTTTTAACACTAGATTTACCAGAGCCTACGAAAAAACTCATAAATCCGTCCCACCTTAAATCGCATCTTAAATCCGTTTGCACCTCTCCGCCAGAGTCTTTTGTCATCTAAATGTGCTGATAAACACAAGCTACTAGCAGCCAGCTATTCCATCCCCCCACCGACTTAGAATGAACTTCTCCTAGCTCATGCCTTGCCTTGATTTGATTATTTCGGATTGAAGTGGAGTTTTAGAGTGGAAATAATATAGCGTTATTTGGAATACATGCATTTCATGTGTGTTCCGTTTCTATAGTAGTCTGTACAAACACATTTTTAAAACAGAAATGTTTTTCATATTCTAATAGTAAATGACAAAATGTAGGCATAAACTATATAACGTATGAAGCCTGAAGTCCATATATGACAGAAACACTTTTCCAAAAGGTACAAATAAGAGAACACGTGCGCTTTTATTCAAAAATATAACTGCACAAAAAAAAAAAGCCGCGTTAGCATGCCACATTGACACTCTTACTACAACCGCAGCGGTGGCGTAATGGTATCAGCTCCTGACTCGGAATCAGAGGGTGGCGAGTTCGATCCTGCACGGCTCCACTTTGAGAAGTGAACTGCTCTTATTCTTACAATTTTAGAATAACAACATAAATTTCATTTCAGTCTGTAACAGCTGCTGTAACTTATGATACTGGTAAAGGTTAGCTTTTTTTTTTTTTTTTTTTTAATTCACTTTTCATTCTCGCAGTCGCATTCAGAATCAATCCATACAACCCCATCTGACACAGCTGTTTTCACATAAATAAAAGTGCATTTTTATTCAAGACTATAACCGAAGAATAAAGAAAGCAAATTACAGTTGGTGGTTGATACGACAGCTTGCGTGCTGCAATGCTAAGAACTGCTGATTTAGAGTGACGGTGAGATACGAAGAAGGCAGCTTCGCCAGCGTTTCTGTGTCAGAACCCTTTTGGGGGGGAGGGGGTGGTAGTATGCATCGTGGTACACTGCAGAGCTATAGCGCATCTTTATGTCAGATGGGGTTGTATGGATTGATTCTGAATGCGACTGCGAGAATGAAAAGAGAATTAAAAAAAAAAAAAAAAAAAAGCTAACCTTTACCAGTATCATAAGTTACAGCAGCTGTTACAGACTGAACTCAAATTTATGTTGTTATTCTAAAATTGTAAGAATAAGAGCAGTTCACTTCTCAAAGTGGAGCCGTGCGGGATCGAACTCACCACCCTCTGATTCCCAGTTAGGAGCTGATACCATTATGCCACCGCGGCGGTTGTAGTAAGAGTGTCAATGTGGCATGCTAACGCGGCTTTTTTTTTTGTGCAGTTATATTTTTGAATAAAAGCGCACGTGTTCTCTTATTTGTACCTTTTGTGAAAGTGTTTCTTTCATATATGGACTTCAGGCTTCATACGTTATATAGTTTATGCCTACATTTTGTCATTTACTATTAGAATATGAAAAACGTTTCTGTTTTAAAAATGTGTTTGCACAGACTACTATAGAAACGGAACACACATGAAATGTGTGTATTCCAAATAACACTATATTATTTCCACTATAAAACTCCACTTCAATCCCAGATAGTCAAATCAAGGCAAGGCATGAGCTAGGAGAAGTTTGTTCTAAGTCGGTGGGGGGATGGAATAGCTGGCTGCTAGTAGCTTGTGTTTATCAGCACATTTAGATGACAAAAGACTCTGGCGGAGAGGTGCAAACGGATTTAAGACGCGATTTAAGGTGGGACGGATTTACGAGTTTTTTCGTAGGCTCTGGTAATTCTAGTGTTAAATGTCTTCCGAGAAGATCACGTATCATAGCCTTGCTTTTGCTTTCCAGGACAGGATTTCTTTTTATAATAGAGAGATATTATATATTTAATTGTTTTTGAATTTAATTTAACAATTATATACAGTATATAATTGTTTTTTAATAGACTTACTTGCAAATCTTACGGGAGTTTTACGTCCCCATTTGCAACAAAGTATTTCCAGACGTCAGTCTGGCACCCCCCTCTGTCAGTGTTAACGTGCAGGTGAAGACTCTGACGCTTCTGAAGCTGCCATCGTATTAACACTTGTGAGTGGATGGAAACAGGACTGCAACTCGAGCCACGACAAACTGGACGTGTATTCATAATGTAGGCTGTAGAATTGATACCATTAAAAATGAGTACTGTAGTAAGGTTAAAATGAGGAAGTCGGGAGTGGCAGAGAAGTACGTAAGAGTCGTACAGGATATGTACGAGGGAAGTGCGACCGTGGTGAGGTCTGCGGTAGGAGTGACGGAGGTGGGATTACATCAGGGATCGGCTCTGAGCCCTTTCTTATTAGCAATGGTGATGGACAGGTTTACAGAAGAGATTAGACAGGAGTCCCCATGGACTATGATGTTTGCTGATGACATTGTGATCTGTAGCGAGAGTAGGGAGCAGGTTGAGGAGACCCTGGAGAGGTAAATTGGGAGAAGGATGCTAAGGATAGAGCTGCTAGGAAAGAGGAAAAGAGGAAGGCCTAAGACAAGGTTTATGTATGTGGTAAGAGAGGACATGCAGGTGATGGGTGTAATGGAACAAGATGGAGAGGACAGAAAGATATGGAAGATGATGATCCACTGTGGCAACCCCTAATGGGAGCAGCCGAAAGAAGAAGAAGCAATGCAACACATTTGAACGTTATGCATTTAATTTTGGCAGTTTTATCGTGTCCTAATTAAAAAACACATCAACCAAATGATTAATTGTTTTTCAGTACGGCACACAATTTTCGTGTCCGTTTAAAATGTAATAAAAAAGTGTACTGCATTTTAATTCATGTCCGTAGATAGGGTGTCATAATTAAAATCAAAGCAAACATGTTGCCATTTTGCTTAGCGGCTGCTCCGAGTGTGTGGAATTTCGAATCATGACCACATATTAATCATGCCAAACCTGAAAGTAGTCAAATGTCCAATGAGCATCAAAAGGTGGGCCAAAGGGTGTCAACAGATGCAGATTTAGTACGGGTCCTTCGTGTGACATGTTTTGAGACAGTCACCAATGCATGGCTGGATGTTGCAAGCCGGACAGCAGAAGTACGTTTGATGGCAAACTACTTTTTCAGTTGCTTGCACTTGAGAAGGTAAAATGTCAGTACCTGAACTCCGTGATCGACGCGCCTCTTGTGTTATTGTAGGCTACAACAGCACAGGGCTTGTTGACTTCCATGTTTTCCCTGACAAGAACATTGAATGTTGTATGCGTTGTGAACAGTGATTAAGGGGATAACGTCTATTTTGACCTCCCACTTGATCACAATCATTTTGCCTTTGTGCCTTGTAGATACTGCACCCTGCTGCAGTGTTACGCGACTAACTAAAGACACCAGACATATTATGGCGATTCGGTCGCACAGTGGTGTATGCATCAGTTTCGGTATCCATTTTGAGGTTTCTGGTTTACAGCGTAGCAGCACAGCACCGCGGAAACAACTACGAGCCAATTGAGATCGCACTATAAGGGCCTGTAGCCAATGGGTGATGCAAGAAACATTATAAATGCAGGGAACAGTATAACTTGGCCAATGACTTGGCCCCCGACTCTGCCTGTTTGCTGTGTCTGTGTATAGGAGAGTGGTAGCTCCCGCTGCAATAAATAACCCTGATGTTCCTATTTCAAGTTAAATAAAGCTGGTTTTGCTAAAGTACTGAGACCCAGTCTCGTGTTTTGGGGTGCAAGACAGGGACTCACACGTTATACCATGTCAACATCTAATCACCAACTCTCACTGTCCTCATTATCTCCTGATTCAACTAATTGTTCAGATTTGGTTTGTTCTAAAACTGGCTTTGCTGCTTCTTGTTTATATGCCATTGTGTTTTCGTTGAAGGCTCCACTCACAAATACTGAAGAGTTACCACAAAGTGGCAGAACGCATAGAAATATTCATGATTTTTTGCAGCATGATACTATTTTACAGACTAGATGGCAACTGAACACTGTGCTGAGTGTTATTCGAGCTTACAGTGCATCCGGAAAGTATTCACAGTGCATCACTTTTTCCACATTTTGTTATGTTACAGCCTTATTCCAAAATGGATTAAATTCATTTTTTTCCTCAGAATTCTACACACAACACCCCATAATGACAACGTGAAAAAAGTTTACTTGAGGTTTTTGAAAATTTATTAAAAATAAAAAAACTGAGAAATCCCATGTCCATAAGTTTTCACAGCCTTTGCTCAATACTTTGTCGATGCACCTTTGGCAGCAATTCCAGCCTCAAGTCTTGTTGAATATGATGCCACAAGCTTGGCACACCTATCCTTGGCCAGTTTCGCCCATTCCTCTTTGCAGCACCTCTCAAGCTTCATCAGGTTGGATGGGAAACGTCGGTACACAGCCATTTTAAGATCTCTCCAGAGATGTTCAATCGAATTCAAGTCTGGGCTCTGGCTGGGCCACTCAAGGACATTCACAGAGTTGTCCTGAAGCCACTCCTTTGTTATCTTGGCTGTGTGCTTAGGGTCGTTGTCCTGCTAAAAGATGAACTGTCACCCCAGTCTGAGGTCAAGAGTGCTGTGGAGCAGGTTTTCATCCAGGATGTCTCTGTACATTGCTGCAGTCATCTTTCCCTTTATCCTGACTAGTCTCCCAGTCCCTGCCGGTGAAAAACATCCCCACAGCATGATGCTGCCACCACCATGCTTCACTGTAGGGATGGTAGTGGCCTGGTGATGAGTGGTGCCTGGTTTCCTCCAAACGTGATGTCTGGCATTCACACCAAAGAGTTCAATCTTTGTCTCATCAGACCAGAGAATTTTCTTTCTCGTGGTCTGTGAGTCCTTAAGGTGCCTTTTGGCAAACTCCAGGTGGGCTGCCATGTGCCTTTTACTAAGGAATGGCTTCCGTCTGGCCACTCTACCATACAGGCCTGATTGGTGGATTGCTGTAGAGATGGTTGTCCTTCTGGAAGGTTCTCCTCTCGCCACAGAGGACATCTGGAGCTCTGACAGAGTGACCATCAGGTTCTTGGTCACCTCCCTGACTAAGGCCCTTGTACCCCGATCGCTCAGTTTAGATGGCCGGCCAGCTCTAGGAAGAGTCCTGGTGGTTTCAAACTTCTTCCACTTACGGATGATGATGGCCACTGTGCTCATTGGGACCTTCAAAGCAGCAGAAATTTTTCTGTAACCTTCCCCAGATATGTGCCTCGAGACAATCCTGTCTCGGAGGTCTACAGACAATTCCTTTGACTTCATGCTTGGTTTGTGCTCTGACATGAACTGTCAACTGTGGGACCTTATATAGACAGCTGTGTGCCTTTCCAAATCATCTCCAATCAACTGAATTTACCACAGGTGGACTCCAATGAAGCTGCAGAAACATCTCAAGGATGATCAGCGGAAACAGGATGCACCTCAGCTCAATTTTGAGCTTCATGGCAAAGGCTGTGAATACTTATGTACATGTGCTTTCTCAATTTTTTTTATTTTTAATAAATTTGCAAAAATCTCAAGTAAACTTTTTTCATGTTGTCATTATGGGGTGTTGTGTGTAGAATTGTGAGGAAAAAAATGAATTTAATCCATTTTGGAGTAAGGCTGTAACATAACAAAATGTGGAAAAAGTGATGTGCTGTGAATACTTTCCGGATGCACTGTAACTCTGTAACCCAGCAATACAATTCCAGGTTCAAATAAAGGATTTTTATTCAACAAAGTGCCTTCCACATACAATTAACAGCAACGTAGACCATTCACAGTTCTTCCTTCCTCCCACCAAAGAGCATTACCCATTGACTCCTGTAAAAGGCGCTATATAGCGCCCGACCCGGCACAGACTCAGGCTGAGGCACGTACTTAAATAAAAAGACTTTTTATTTCTCTTCAGCCGTGGGGCACGCCTTCCCCGTGTCCCACTGGCCCAACACAGTCCCACAAGCACTTAAATTGCACACAAACCACACTTCTTTTCACCTCAGCACCACCACTCCTCCTCAGGCTTAGTCCTCCTCTTCCCGACTCTGGCTCTCTCGAGTGGTGGTGGCTGGCCTTTTTATACCCCACCCGGATGTAGTCCAGGTGCTTGGTCACCTGGGCCTAATTGCATTTCCGGGTGGGGCTGAGGAATTGACCTGCCGGGCTGGTAAGTCCACGCAGCTCCCCCTGGCGGCCATCCAAGCCCCCAACCAGGCTCTGGAGGACTCCATGTCCCATGGAGCCTTGCGCCAGGTTGGGGAATCATCCACCAGGGAGGCTGCCACCAAGCGTCCCGGGGGAGGTACTGAGCTGCCCATGCTGGCTTCCCCGGAATGGATGCAGTAGGGGCGTCCCTGCCGGGCATGGGACCCGGCTGTCCTTCACACTCCCTACTCTGACTCGATCTAAGTGAGGCAGCAGACTTTCTTTTAATCCAGATCTGGGATCTGCTTCCGGTCTTCTGCCCAAGTCCTTTGAAGTACGAAATCCAAGACAGTCCTCCCTCAGCAGCACCTCCTGCCAGCCCAAAAAACCTCACCAGGGCTGCGTCTCCAAACTCCAGCTCCCATGCCACCCTGCAGGTGTCCTGATTGGGTTTATCTCTCAGGGACACTGCCACCTTCCATTCGGGGGAATTAACTGCTCCCAGTGAGCATGTTTTGCCCGATACAGGCAGTCCCCGGGTTACGTACAAGATAGGGACTGTAGGTTTATACTTAAGCTGAAGTCAGAACAGGTATATTATTTTAATAAATGCTATTTTTGGACGACTGTAACCAAGTGCTCTGCCAATGAATGATGGAGTTTCACCTCTCTCTGACCTTTTTATTATTTCTACTTTATCTTCAATGGTGATGGTCTTTCTCTTCTTTTCTGTATCACCAGCACTTGCATCAGATTTGTGTTTCAGAGACATTCTTGAAGGGTGAAGACATAAGGTTAAGATGAGCTCTTCTGCACAGCACTGTACACGCTATCACAGCAGGAAGGCACCCGTCAACACGTCTGATGTAAAGACAAGAGACAACTTCCTGCTATGTGCGTAACAGTACAAGCAGGATTGCTATTTAGAATGAATGGGGGCGGCGAGGGGGGGTTCATCACCAGCCCACCTCATAGTCACCTCCACTACAGTATGCTGTAGAACGAACACGGTGCAGCCAAAGGCGAGTAGTGAATCGCCTAACCCCAATTCCACAGGCAGCCATCCGAGGTACACTACAATGCTACCCCCGCCGCCCCAGGTCACCGCTTGCAGCATTACCAGCCGTGTGTGCTGGGTGGGCATTGAAATGCCCCCCTCCGCTCCATCCAGCCTGCGTCCAGTCAGGAGTAGTAGCTACGGCGGCGTAGTGGGTGGGCAGCGAACCATTGGTTCTGCACATGAGCGTTAGCTGTGGCCCCAGTGACTATGGACCACGGGTCACCGCTTGCTGCCGGGAGCCACCTGAGGGACAGTACACTGTGCAAGCAGCGAAATCGCCCCCCTCCAGCCACCGCTTGCAGCATCCCCAGGCCGAAGATGACGGAGCGGCAGTTACTGAGGCGCATGCATCGCAGCTGCGTCCTCGTTCATAAGTCGAAGGTCGGGTATCCGTAACCTGGGGACTACCTGTACTTCCATTTTGGCCTACCGGATGTTTATGGGTATTATCCCTGCCAGGATTCCTGTCCTTCCTTCCGGGCACTTACAGCACTTTACATTGGAGAATAATATCCTAATACAAGAGACACTTGGGCTTAACCATTTTTACATAGAATTCCAAGCTCATGAGACACTTGGGGTAAAAACCAAGACGGTTAATGCAGGGAAACATTCTGTGCGACTTCAATTACTGTTTCAAATTTTTATATCTGTTTCACGTTCTGCCTTTACTTGTCCAATAACTGCTTTAAGAAGTAACACAAATTTCCAATACAAGCTACTGAGATGCCTTCAGTGTCACGTGTGTGGTAACAGCTTGAGCTCGATGCTACCTGTAGAAGTAACAGTTTGGATGAACCCCCGTCTCACCAGCTCAATTGTCCTGCTGCTTAAAATTGTGCCAAGTACATGTCTGTACAAGTTAAAAATGAATGCAACCCAAAGTATTGAGAAATTAGTGGAGGAGGAAACAAGCTTCCTAACCATAGATTGCTGACACTTCGTGCATTCAGAGAATGTAGTCAGTGTTTCCAAAGCACTAAAAACAGCCTCACAGCTGACTTATCTTCAGATCATCAATGATTCAACAATTCTCAGACTCAAACTGCTACAGTAATCTGCTATCCTTCAAGGTCTGTTGTAGCCAACAAATTAAATCTTGAGACTTCAATATAGATTTTATCTCACCATGAGATACAACTTTAAAGGATTTATTGTATAAGAAATATGAGCTAGGGTTAGCCACAGGCCCTGTGGAACCAACAACTAACAATAGGACATTAATCTGTGCAATACTGGCATCTCTTGAGCCTTGGAATCTACCATCTGTTGTGGACAGCAGGAGGTTAGGGGTAGGTTTAGCCCCCAAAACCCCAGACACACACTGAACCACTCTGGTTCAATCAAATGATTTTTATTGTGGGAAACCCGTCCAGTAAGTATTTCCCACGCCACATAGCACTTAAGATAGATACTTTATTAAGAGGACAATTAACACAGCCAATATACAGACTAAATACCTGCTATTCGGTCTCCCGTTGCTCTCTGAACACTTCCCTCCAGAGAGTGTTGTCCTCCTTCCTCCCAGCTCTGACTCGCCTGGGTGTCGCAGGATTATTCCTTTTATCTCAAAGCCAGTTCCGGTGCCAGGGCATAGCCCGATGGAAACACTTGTGGATCAGGCAGAAGTCTGTAGAAGGCAGAGATGGTTCCTCCCTGCAGTTGCACTTTAGGGATATGCCTAGTATACCACCAGACTGTAGCATTGGAATACATTTCTCATCATACCTATGGCTTGAAAAGTAGGGTCAATGAGACAAGAATGCTGCCCTCCAGTGTATCAGGGGAGTATAGGCTCCAGAAAGGCCAACTCCTCTGATCATTGCATACTTCTGGCCTCCCTTCCTTGCAAGGGATCAATACTTGATCTGGTCGAGATGCCAGACGATCCCTGAAGACACTCACACTATGAAAGGTGCACTTTATGTCCAAAATTCTATGGACACCTGCCTGTAACATCTATATGTGCTTACTGGACATCCCATTCCAAAACCATGGATGTTAATATGCAGTTGGCCCCAAAATAACAGCACTCTTTTGGGAAGGCATTTCAGTGGATTTTGTTTTTTTTTTTTCTGTGAGAATTTGTCCTTATGCAGCCCGAAGAGCATTTGTGAAGTTAGATATTGATGTTGCAGGAGTAGACTTGGCTAACAATCGGCATTCCAATACATCCCAAAGGTTTCCAATAGGGTGGATTTCTGGGCTCTGTGCAGGCCACTTGAGATCACCCATGTGTTTCATTGCCAGCAGTCATGCCACATGTACTTCAGAACAATGAATCTACCTGAAGCTAAGCATGTCTGGGCCTGGTGAGTAGTGGGATGAGAGACCATCTAGGAAAAGCTTGGGTTGCTGATGGAAGTGGTGTTGGTGAGACAAGCTGTGGTTTGCATGTGGATCTCAATACCCCAGTGCAGTGACAGGGACACTGTGCTTTAAAAACTGGCGCCGTCCTTCGGATGAGATGTAAAACTGAGGTTCTGACTCACTGTTGTCAAAAATGTACCCTGGGCATCCTGTATAAAGAGCTAAGCGTAAATGGAGAAAAACTAAACTAACTATCCACTATGAGATATCGAAGGTTTAAATAACAGAATACAATAACACAGTATGTCTTGAGAGGAGCTGATATTTCTCTAGAATTATAAATAACAATGCTAGTAATCCCAGAGTCTTATTCTCTATGATTGATCGTCTTCTAAACCAGGCTAACTTAATGGAATGCCTCCAGAATACTTCCAGTGAAACTTGTGAGGCTATTGCTGCATTTTTCAATCAAAAAATTAATGATATTAGAAATAATATAGTATGTCTCCCCAACACTGTGCATCCTCTTAAGCCCCAGTACTCCGTTATAAACAAATTAAATTCTTTCACCAGGATAGATTTACCTGAATTATATAAAACTAGCCATGTGCGCCCAACTATGTTGCGCGTTTTAAAGTTGTCTGTGAAGGGCTCCCTGTTTAAACGCGGCTGCCAGTCGTGAACTGGGCCCTTCGTCGCACAGCATTATGATTTTTTATAAGGGAAACAAAATTACAAAACAAAACCCTTGGACATTAATTCGATAGGAACAGCCTACTTGGAATCACTGTCCGAATAGTAATTATGTGGTGGTGGAGGAGCATTTCTGCTTCTCTCCGTTCACAGTCCGTCTCGTTTTCACAACGCTGTTGTTTCCTCTCACGTTCTCTTCTCAACCTTTCTCCAATCTCGCAGGTTGCTTTGTGGCAATCCAAAGAGTAAGGCAATATACACGGAGCAATGGTTATAAAAGGGGGACAAATAGGTATCCAGGCTCTTTAAAGCATAAATAGGGATCACTTCACTGACATGTGAGCAAGCCACGGTACAACTGTGAGAGGCGCAGCACTCGCCGGCTACAACGTAACAATAATAATTTCCGGAACGTGCTGTTACGTTGTCATTCATTTGACCCACTGTCTTTCTTTCATTCATATGTTACGTAGGCGCGTACCTTTTATCTTCGGCAATCTAATTCTCTAACCAGGCCTCAGGAGCTAACCAGCGTAACACTGTCCACCACCCCTTTCGTTATTCCGGCACATTGTTGACATCCGTGAGTAACAACAACGTACTAAACTGGAAGGTGGTCTACGTATGCGTGGAATTAGCAGACAAACAAAGATCAAGATCCAAATGAAGATTATATATAAAGATTAGTTAATTTAAAGCACAATAATTTGTTTAGTTTGAATGTCTGTGTTTTGAGGTGTGACTGGAGTACTACAGTCTTCAGTAGCATAAGCCTGGAGGAGATTCTTAATGCAATGCCTATGTTTTAGCTGTCTCTCTACAGCCATCTAGTGCTTCTTCTTCTAATTCATTCGCGGACAAACAAAGATCAAGATCCAAATGAAGATTATATATAGAGATAATTTCTCAGCTGAGGCCCTCCACCTGCGTCCTTGACTCAATACCAACAAGTTTTTCCAAAGAAGGTTCGGCGTGCTAATTGATAATATTTTGACATAGTAAACTCGTCATTAGATATGGGGGTCTTCCCAGACTGTCTTAAGACTGCTGTAGTTAAACCCCTACTTAAGAAAAATAATCTCGACTCCACTGCTTTTGAAAATTTTAGACCCATCTCTAACCTGCCTTTCTTAAGTAAAAGTCTAGAGAAGGCAGTCATTATGCAGCTAAATGATCACCTCAATAAACCTGCTATTCTTGATAAATTTCAGTTGGGTTTCAGAACAAATCACAGTACAGAAACTGCACTCGTTAAAGTAGTCAATGACTTGCGGGTCAATGCAGACAGAGGCCATTTATCTGTTCTCATCCTCCTAGATCTGAGTGCTGCATTTGACACCATTGATCATAATATTCTTAGAAATCGCCTTAGTCAGTGGGTGGGCATCTCTGGCAGCGTCTTAAATTGGTTTGAATCCTACCTGACAGGTAGAAAATTCTTTGTTAGTTGTGGTAATTGTACTTCAGACACATGATATCCTATATGGTGTTCTATGAGGCTCTATCCTGGGTCCACTGCTCTTTTCGATCTACATGCTTCTGTTAGGTCAGATTATCTCGGGGCATAACGTGAGCTACCACAGCTATGCTGATGACACACAGCTGTATTTATCAATAGCACCTGATGACCCCGACTCTGTTGTTTCACTAACACAATGTCTTACTTGTTGTGTTTCTGAGTGGATGAGTAATAATTTTCTCAAGCTAAATAAAGAGAATACAGAAATTTTAGTGATAGGCAAAAATGGATATAATGAGGCTATTAGAAATAAACTTGATGCATTAGGATTAAAAGTCAAGACGGAGGTAAAGAATTTAGGGGTAACTGTTGACTGTAACCTGAATTTTAAATTGCATATTAATCAGATGACTAGGACAGCATTTTTTCACTTAAGAAATATAGCAAAAGTTAGACCTCTTATAACATTGAAAGATGCTGAGAAATTAGTTCATGCTTTTGTTTTCAGTCGACTAGATTACTGTAACGCACTCCTCTCAGGAATACCCAAAAAAGACATAAATCGTTTGCAACTAGTGCAGAATGCAGCTACTAGAATCCTAACTAGGAAAAGAAAATCCGAGCACATTTCTCCAGTTTTGATGTCACTACACTGGTTACCTGTGTCATTCAGAATTGACTTTAAAATACTGCTGATGGTTTATAAAGCCTTAAATAATCTGCTCCATCTTATATATCGGAATGTCTGACACCTTATATTCCAAATTGTAACTTTAGATCTTCAAATGAGTGTCTCCTTAGAATTCCAAGAGCTAAACATAAAAGAAGTGGTGAGGCGGCCTTCTGCTGTTATGCACCTAAAATCTAGAATAGCTTGCCAGTAGGAATTCACCAGCCTAATACGGTGGAGCACTTTAATAAACTGCTGAAAACACTTTACTTTAACATGGCTTTCTCATAACTTCATTTTAATTTAATCCTGATGCTCCAGAGCAAGATGCAGAAGACAGGAGGATATGGAAGAAGATGATCCACTGTGGCAACCCTTAACAGGTAAGAAGAAGAAGAAGAAGAAGAATTATGTCTTTATGAACCTGGCTTTGTATACAGAGGCACAGTCATGACCAAGTAGAAAAGGGCCTTCTCCAAATTGCTGCCCCAATGTTAGAAGTGCCTCAAATGTTTTTGTATGCTGTAGTAATAACAGCACCCTTCACAGGAACCAAGGAGCTAAGCCCAAACCCTGCCATTATCACTCTTACACCAAACCTTACAATTGGCACTATGCAAGGTAGCATTTTGCTGGCATTTGCTAAACTCAGATTGGTCCATCTGACTATTCACTTCAGACAGTGAAGCCTGATTCATCACTCTACTGAACACGTGTCCTTTGCTCCAGAGTCCAATGGTGCCATGCTTTTCACCACTCCAACTGATGCTTTGTATTGCCTATAGTGATCTTGGGCTTGTATGCAGCTGTTTGGCCATGGAAACCCATTTCATGAAGCACCCAATGCACAGTTCTTGTGCTGCTGTTCCTTTCAGAGGAAGATGGGAACTTTGTTGTGAGTGAAGCAGCAAAGGGTAGGTTATTTTTATGCACTTCAGCAATTTGTAGCCATGCTCTGTGAGTCTGAGTGGTCTACCACATTGTCAGTTCCACGCTGCACCTCACACAAATAGTACTTATATTTAATTGGGCAGGAATAGAAGAGCAGTAATTGCCCCTAATGACTTGTAACAAAGGTGGCATTTTATAATGGTGTCACTTTTAAAGTCAATGAGCTATGACTCATTCTATTACCAACAATTGTCAATGGAGGTTGCATGGCTAAGTTCTTTATTTGATTCCTCTGTTAAAAATGAAACACATAAACTCAATAATTTGGATGGGTGTCCTTATACATAAAAATATAAGAAATATAGCAGATGAGATGAGACCATCCAGTACGTCAAGTCCATTTGTTTAGGTAATAGCTAAGCTGTCCCAGTATCTTCTCCAGATCCTTCTTAGATGGTGTCCATGTTTCTGCTTCAACATCATGTCTTGGTAGTTTCTTCCAGAGTCCCACAACTCTCTGTGTAAAGAAGTGCTTCCTGGGTTCAATCCTAAATGTACTTCCCCTCAGTTTCCACTGTTTCAAGTATGTGATTCACCATTAAGCTGAATTAATTCTGTTGGATCTACTTCATCAATGTCTTTGAGGATTTTGAAGACCTGAATTAGGTCCCCATGCAGTCTTCTCAGGCTAAACAGGTTTAAGTCTGAAAGTCTTGCACAGTGGGCGGCACGGTGGCGCAGTGGTAGCGCTGCTGCCTCACAGTTAGGAGACCCGGGTTCCCTTCCCGGGTCCTCCCTACGTGGAGTTTGCATGTTCTCCCCGTGTCTGCGTGGGTTTCCTCCGTGCGCTCCGGTTTCCTCCCACAGTCCAAAGACATGCAGGTTAGGTGGATTGGTGATTCTAAATTGGCCTTAGTGTGTGCTTGGTGTGTGGGTGTGTTTGTGTGTGTCCTGCGGTGGGTTGGCACCCTGCCCAGGATTGGTTCCCTGCCTTGTGCCCTGTGTTGGCTGGGATTGGCTCCGGCAGACCCCCGTGACCCTGCGTTTGGATTCAGCGGGTTGGAGGATGGATGGATGGAAGTCTTGCACAGTAGGACATGTCCTGAACTCCTAGGATGCACTTGGTTGTTCACATTAAAACAGATGTACAGATAAAACTAGAAATGTGCGTGTGCACAAAAAAAATTCAGATGCATGAAACTGTGCGTAAAGCAAAATTCAATGCACTTTCCCCTTATAAATCCCAACCAACATGAATTTTGATGCACAGGCACAAGCCTACAGCCCCACCCCGACTCCTCCCAGAATTTTGCCTATTTGAATATGCAAATCAATATAAATAGCCCCTTCTTTTCAGTGTTTTGTTTAAAGGCAACGGCCAAATTACATGTAAAAAATAAGAATTTCAGCGAATGTGATTTCCTGCTCAGTGAAGTGGAGACAAGGAAAAACGTACCATTCGGAGGCTTAAGCTGTGGTATAAGCGATATAAGGAAATTGATGGAGTGGTACAGCATGGAGAAGGTACTCAAAAGTTCAAGTTCAGAAAGTGCCCAAAAATAAATATGAAGCGTTCACGTATCAAAGTCGACGTAAAAAGGCATTGAGCATACAGCTGCTTTTGCAATCACTTTTTAGAGATATTGTGGTAAGGTGTCGTTTGGAATTTAATGGATGTTCTTCCTAATGGTCTTTCTTTATTGCAGAAGAACTGTCTCTGTCAAATGTACTAACCCCCAATTCCTGTCCTTCCGTTTGCTTTCTCCACATAACCAATCACCACACAATAAGCATTTGTAATAAATGTAAAAACGATCTGTAAGCTTAGAACACTGATTCTTCAAAACCTTTAAGAAACATTGAACATTCTTTGTTATACATGCTTAATGGCCGGCCTGTACACTGGTACTGTGAGTGCTGTGCAGAGTGGAGGAGCCACCTCTGCGTTTTTCCCATTAGACTCCTGGTGCTTCTTCAGGGGAGCAATTTTGCTCCTGCTCTGTTCAATGTCTGCATGGACTGGGTGTTGTAGGGTTGTGGGGTCCAGCAGGTGTGGGGCATCTGTCACTGATGATGCTGTGATCTTCTCTGAGTCAGTGGAGGTTCTGATTGGGGATCTCTTCTCGAGAGACTGAGTGAGGAGTCTCCTGGCGTTTAATGACCTCTTGGGCACAGCCATCTGTCTGCGGAGAGAGCGTCAACCTTGTTGAGACGTTTACTTACCTCGGCAGCAACATTCACGTCTCTGGTGACTCTTGCTATGAAGTCAGTAGACGGACTGGGAGCGTACGGGGAGTCATGAGGTCGCTGGAAAGGGGTGTGTGACGCCCCTGATATCTGTGCAAAAGGACAAAGGTCCAAGTCTTTAGAGTCCTATCTTGCTATATGGTTGTAAGACAAGGACTGGACTCCTTCAGTACTGTGTCTCTCCGGAAAATCCTTGGGTATCGCTGGGGTGACTTTGTGTTGCTCATGGAGTCCCGAATGAGGCACGTTACTTGCATTGTTAGGGTGCGTCACTACAGCACTACGGCCATGTGGTGTAATTCCCCAAGGGTGATCCAACTCACAGGATCCTCATTGTTAAGGGCCCAAGCAGCTGGACAAGGCCAAGGGGAAGCCCACATAACACCTGGCTACGGCAGATAGATGGTTATTTCTGGAGGGTGGGACTGGACAGTGTGTCTGCCTCGGGGCAACCAGAATCCCAAGCTGTTTCATCGTGTGGTGGGTGTGGCAATATGCTCCCCAACCTGACCTGACCTGACCTGTTCTTCTACTGCTACTTAAAATGCTTTAGAGTCTGAACATTGGTGGTGGAATATGAAAGGCAAATTCTTGTTTTGCTAAATTACTAAGCTTCAACCATCCATCCATTTTCTGCCACTTATCCAGGTCTGGGTTGCGGGGGCAGCTGTCTAAGCAGGGATTCCCAAGCCACCTGGATATAATCTCCCTTTCTTGTCCTGGGTCTCCCCTGAGGTCTCCTACCAGTTGGAAATGCCCAAGCCACCAACGCAGGAGGCATCCTAACCTTATGGATGGAACACCTCATCTGGCTCCATTAGAGGTGGAGGAGCAACATTTCCACTTTGAGCTCTTCCTGAATGTCTGAACTCCGCACTCTGTCTTTAAGGCTGAACCCAGATGCCCCATCAAGGAAATTCATTTCTGCCACTTGTATCTGTGATCTAGTTCTCTCAGTCGATACCCACATCTTGTGACCATAGGTGGGGGTAAGAATGTAGATCAGCCAGTAACTCAAGATCTTTGCCTTTTGGTTTAGCGCTCTCTTCACTTTGACCAAGTGGGACGAGTTCTGCATGACTACAGATGCTGCTCCAATCTGTCTGTGGATCTCCCATTCCCTTCTTCACTCTGAACAAGACCCTAACATACTTAACCTCCTCTGCTTGAGGCAACACACCTCATGCCCAATCAGAAGAGGGCACTGTGAAGAGGAGTCCGTGGTGATATGCTGAATTTAAATAAGCACACCACACAAAGTGCTGGTTCTAATCGGGCATGGGTGGGTGCAAGAATGTGCTTTGCTCCAGGAACTGATAGGGGTTGCCTGCCGAACTGAGAAGGTACATGTGAGTGCGTGTGTCAGTCAGGTGCCTAGTTACTTCCTTGGAGGGAGCGGCCCGTGCACACCACGGCCCCATTGGGAGTGTCAATTTAAAAGGAGCCAGCACAGTAGAGAGGGAGATGAAGAAAACAAAATGGGGAGAGAGAACGGAAACAGTATGTGGAGAGAGCAGCATCGGGTGGTGAGATGACACGGGCCAGACAGCAAGTGGGGAAAAGGCAGCGCGATCATGGGCCCCACGTAGGAACGATGGAGTGGTGTTCCAGGGACAGGTTCACCCCACTGATTATTTGTGTAGAGTGGATGTGAGCAGGGATCTGAGGTATGACTACGGGAGTGTGAAGAATGACGGGAGAATGACTGAACCTGGCCAGTCTGGCCGGAGCCGTGTGAGGCAGTTAAGATGAGGGTTGGGTGATGAAGACCACAGCTGTTAATGTCTTCACCTGCAGAGCGAGAAATAGGTGAGCTGGGGAGACTGGGATGGAGTTGTGCCGGGCTTATCTGACTGTCTACTAAGGATTGTGGCTGTGTTGTTCCGTTTTTCGTTTCTTGTTTGAAAACTGGATTTCACTTTTTTATTTTTTTATTGAACATTTGAATATTTCTCTTGTGGACTCTGTTTTTTGGTTGTATAATAAAAGCATTGCGGCACTTTTATACCTACTCCTTGCTATGTACATCCTCTGTGGGACCCTTGCCCGGCCAGGATGCCTCCACGCTAGGAGCACCGAGGGAGCAAACGTGGCCAGAGCATTACCTCCCTTGGAACGTTAGATGGCAGCCCACCATGGGTTGCAGCTGTGCCTCAGACTCCCGCAGGGCTTCATGGGAGTTGGAGTTTGGTACAGCCCTGTTGGGGTCCACAGGCGCCACCATGGGGTTCTACAATTACTGCTGAGCCCTCGAAGTGCTGCTGGAAACACATCATCGGACACCAGGAGCACTTTCGGGTTCCCTGTATAAGGGGCCAGCAGACACTACTCTGAGAGCCAGAGTCAGGAGGAGGAGGAGGACGAAGGACAGAGAGATAAAGAAAGAAAAGAGAGCGAAAGACAAAGAAGATAAAAAAGAGTAAAGAAAGTGTGTGTTTGGGCTGTTGGGGACACTGAAAATAAAAGTCATGTATGCTTTGGTACTGGTGTCATTAGCGTCTGTCTGTAAATCCGGGCTGGAATGTTCACACCTCATTTGCCCGGGATCATCCTGGTAATATTGTTGATGGTTGTGGGATCAAGGGGCTCCTGCAAGCAGTGGGGAGTGTGGAGCTAACCCGTACCATCACAGGCATTCCACCCTTTTCTGGCAGAAAACACATGACCTCGAAATTGAAAGTATTGACCCTCATCTCAGCTGCAATCTGAACCAATGTGTGTCTAAGGTCACCGCCCGGTGAAGCCAGCAGGACCACATCATCCGCACAAAAGAGAGAAGCGACCCTCCACTCTCTGGCGCCACCTTGAAATTCTATTTATAAAGAAGTTCCTAAGCTGTAAAGAGAAAACATAAATATGTTGAATGAATTTCATATTTAGAACAGAGTTGATCAAAATGACCTCAGAGGAGAAAAACTTGTATCTATCTATATTTATAAAGTGCCACACAACCCCAAAACTCCCCCAAAGTAGTATCTCCCTCAGATGATCCTGAACTGTGATCCATGGGCACACATGCGTCACAAGCCCCCACTTTGCCTTCTCCTGCAGTGCTTAATGAAGTTGGAGAAACACTTGGCTGGGGATCTGAGACCATTCCTCCATTCAGAATCTCTCCGGATCCTTCTGATTTAAAGGTCCAGGCTTATGGACTCTCCTCTTTATCTCATCCCACAGGTTTTCAATGGGGTTTAGGTCATGGGACTGTGATGATTATGGCAAAATGTTGATTTTGTGTTCACTAAATCATTTTTGTGTCTATCTATCTATCTATCTATCTATCTATCTATCTATCTATCTATCTATCTATCTATCTATCTATCTATCATCTATCTATCTATCTATCTATCTATCTATCTACTATCTATCTATCTATCTATCTATCTATTGTCTGCTTAACAGTTGCAGTTAAGGCCATGTCTGCGAATAATCTGACCCAAAGGAAGGATATAAAGTAGAAAGAGTAATGGCCCAAGGACTGAACCCTGATGGACACCATGCGACACAGGTGAGGTGGAGGATTTATTTCGGCCGAGTGTAACAAACTGTTGCCTATTAGAAAGATAAAATGTGAGCAAATGTCTATGCATCTCTTCCATAGCTCCCAATGGAACTTCACCAAAGTTCCTTGGGTGAAAAAGTGACAGATCGGCATACAACGCAGATGTTGTTGATGTGTCAAATCATCACTCAATACTGCTCACAATAGTGTCCACTCTCTGGTAGTACACTTCCATCCATTCATCAATTTTCCAGTCTGCTGAATCTGAACACAGGGTGCAAGGCAGGAACGAATCCCGGGCAGGGCACCAGCTCACCTTAGGGCACACACACACACAGCTTAATTACATAATCACCAACCCAACTAACCTGCATGTCTTTGGAAGGAAACCCACGCAGACATGGGGAGAACATGCAAACTCCATACTGGGGAAGTGAACCCGGGTCTCCTAACTGCGAGGCAGCAGCGCTACCACTGTGCCACCGTGCTGCCTGGTAGTACACTTGAATTCGATATTTGTTCAGTGTATATATTGAAAAATTCACATTATTTAAATGTTCCATTAACTTAACGATAAACTGTAAATGTTCCGTCCAAATATGAAAAATTCCTATCCTGTGCTTTATAACTTTATTTTATTATACTAATAATCACAGCTGAAAATCACTAATTATCGCTCACGCCGACGACCAGACAACAATAAAATGCATAATACATAATCTAAACTAATTATTAGTACCAAAGAATTTAACTACTAGATATGAGATAAAATAAATTGCAATAATGTATATGCTAACCGAAATGTAGCGGTATCGAAACAGAAATCGGCAAAAGGCAGTTTTGACAAAATTATTCGCTGCAACGTTGTGTACTGACAACTAAAACAACTTGATGACATAATACGGTATATTATATTGGACTATATAAATCACAGTACCAGACAGATAATGTTTAGTAGTTTAGAAAATTAATTTTAATGTCAAATAGTAACCAGTACATAAAATTTATTTCATGAAACAGCCGGCCCGTGACCAGACCAGAGTCCACGGTCCACCAAGCATTGCCCAAATGCCCTAATGGCCAGTCCACCCCTGGCAGATGGCCACAGAGGCAGCCAAGACAGGGGGTCAAAATGGAGGACCACAGCTGCTGCCGGTGTCTTCGCTGGCTGAGCAAACCATGGGGTGAGCAGGGGAGACAGGAGAGCGGACAGATGAAGGACTCAGATGAGTGGGGATTTTTATGCTGGTTTTGTCCTTGGGTTATTTATGGATTTTGTTTACTCACTGACTGTTTGCCGACTTTATTGGATAATTTATCTATGGAAGATTTCTTTGTACTCCAATTGTGAGCTCTTTATTCTTTGTTCTTTTTTTTTTTTAAAAGCACTTTGCACTAACTCCTTGCTGACTGTGTTTGTGTCCTCATCAGCCCGACTCAGCTTAGTTTACGACTATCCCACGGTTCTGGTGTTCAAGAGGCTCCTGGAAGCAACCAGTGAGCATTTAAGTCAGCTGTTCTCAAACTGTGGGGTAAACTGTGTAAGTAACAAAAAAGGGGGCTCGAATGTTGGCATACGTAGCGTCATTTCTCAATTCGTAGGGAGATTTTAAACTTGTAGCGGTGTATCGGCAGCAAAAAAAATAGGAATACATTTTATTAGGGTTTCAAAAAAACATTAGCGAGGCGCAATTAAAACTGTTATGAAAACTCGGATCGCAAATACTTAAAGGTTGAGAAACGCTGATTTAAGTGACCTGGACTATCACAAATATTCGGGAAGCATTGGAATCATCGGTTGGAAAGATTCTGTCACCGACTGGACAGCCAACTAAACTTAACTAAAGATGAGGTCTCCAGCACTGTCACTGTGTACGACTGTGTGTTTAATAATTTTAATCTTCTCCATTGTCAACTGGTCATAGTTCATCAAATCATTAATAGACAGATATTGTTGGTTTCCATTTGTGTTAGTTTCTACTTTGTTTTCTTTGTGTTTTAACAGATCTTTACCTTTGTGTGTATTAATTCTGTATTTAGTAATGAGTATAATACATACTTGCACTTTACCTGAGATTTTGTTCTCAATATTGTGCGCCTACACTCAGTGAAGAGCGTCAATTGTTGGTATTGTATATTTTTGACAAAACACTCCTACTTTAAAAGCAGTTAACTAAGTCCTGGAATGTACCTGAATGTTACGCCCAGGGATGGCTCGACCACTTAGGAGCTCCAGACAGTTGCCTGGGGCAGCATTTTTATTAAACAATTCAGACCCTGCCTTGCGAACAATGCATTCATTATGGCAGGCATTCATTTTCTGACTTGTTTAAAGATGACTTAAGTATTAAGAATTGCTGAAAAGACATTTTTGGTTGTTATGAATGGGATGAGAAATACTATAATAATGTTTATATCCATAGCTTACTTATTAATTAATTCATAATAGAAAATTATCATTATGTTATTATATTGGAACAAGCTGTGCTACCCGTTGAAATCTAATAACAATAATAATCAATCTAGGACCTCAGCATTAACATTTGCAATGCACCATTTATTTGAATGTATTTGTGTAATGCATGCTGTAATAAAATGTATTGCATTTGTTAATCTAACAGGTGATGCACCAGAAACATTTGTGGTCATAAAATGCATTACTACAAATGTTTGTGATGTGCCATCTATTGACTTGACAAATGTAATGCATATGTCTCTACTACATGCCATTTAGTACGGGATTCATAAAAGCATTGGTAATATCTGTGATGCGCCATGTGTTGGAATGACAAATGCAATGCATATGTCTCTGTTATATGCCATTTGGTATGGAATTCGTACAGTAAAAGCTTTGGTAATGTTTGTGATGTACCACCTGTTGGAATGAAAAATTCAATGCATTTTATTTCTACAAATGTTTCTGCCATCCATTGGAATGGCAGAGCCATAGCATCCAGACAGACACACAGTCACTTATCCTTTTATTAAAGGATACGTTCAGTATTTTTCAAGTCAAAGTTATTTCTGGGCGGCACGGTGGCACAGTGGATAGCGCTGCTGCCTCGCAGTTGGGAGATCTGGGGACCCGGGTTCACTTCCCGGGCCTTCCCTGTGTGGAGTTTGCATGTTCTCCCCGTGTCTGCGTGGGTTTCCTCCGGGCACTCCGGTTTCCTCTCACAGTCCACAAGACATGCTGGTTAGGTGGATTGGCGATTCTAAATTGGCCCTAGTGTGTGCTCGGTGTGTGGGTGTGTTTGTGTGTGTCCTGCGGTTGGGTTGGCACCCTGCCCAGGATTGGTTTCCTGCCTTGTGCCCTGTGTTGGCTGGGATTGGCTCCAGCAGACCCCCGTGACCCTGTGTTCGGATTCAGCGGGTTGGAAAATGGATGGATGGATGGATAAATAAATTCACATCTAACATTGTTCCTTTCTTATATGGTAACAATTGGACTACATCCACACAACCATTTAAACAAAAGCAATCTTCACACTGGAATTTTCACATCATTTACAAAAGGATGCCTATTAATACTGAAACACCCAAAACCACATATGATGAAAACCTTCACCTCCACTGGGCATGCACAGATCAGTGGCAGACTCTGAGAAAGGGTCTGTGTGATGAAAAATTCACAGCTGCATGAAAAATTGGATTCCTTTGTGTATTACATTCCTTTAAAAGTATCAGCACATGCAGGACTCTAATCCTGTGTTTGCAGCATAGAATAAGAAATTGTTTAAGGTGCTGTAGTGTCACGTCAATGCACTGATTACAATTCAAAGTTCAGAACTGGTGACGGTCGTCTTGTCATTCAATAAAAAAAAAAAACCAAATGTTAAAACAACACTTAAAAAAAGTATTTAGCTCTATGTTCATTTGTGAGATGATTGATTATAAGCAATCCACAGCAATCAAAGTGCAAGTTGCCTTAACAACATTGATAGAACTAACTCAGAAAAGAAAATAAATAAAAAATGTGTGTGTGCATCTATATCTTAGCTTTACTGCAATGCGCTTCATGTTTCTGTCCAGTAATATTGTGAGATCGGTTTCATTCTACACCCACCCACACACACACTTTGTTACCCCTTGTCACAAAGACGAGACATACTCAAATAAAGGTTTGGGGCAGCCACCCATATAATCTGGAAACCTGGCTGCAAAAGTCGTTTTATGAGAAAAAAACAGCACTGGTGTGCATACAACTGACTCCAAAACAAGACTGAGGAATTAGGACAAAGGGCAGGGTTTTAAAGGGGGAGACAGGAAGTGAGGTCATAAGGATCAGAGACGTGTTCGTTCTCCATTGGTTCGGGCCCGGACGTGACGTCAGAGGGGCCGGAGCCAGTAAGGACTCCTTCCATTGGCTCGGTCCCGGAAATTATGTCGCGAGAGCCAGGTGGAATCTCCCAGGAATGGTTTGCAGGCAAGAGAGAAAAAGAGTCAGTGCATATCTCAGAACTGCCGTCACTCAAGCCCTTTAGCTGCCTCCCATGCGCACGTGTGTGGCACCCTTGTATATCTGGGGGTTTCAACAAACACTATTACATACCTAGGGTCTTTAGAGACCCAGTATGTATTTATAATAATTACATCAAGCCACAAATAACTGTAACTATTGTTGAAATCTTTTCCCTGAACACTTCCCTCCTTTTTAAACTAGTTCTTAATACTTAGTTGCTTTTATTTATTAATTCTTCCTCTTTTGGCTGCTCCCGTTAGGGGTTGCAACAACGGATCATCTTTTTCCATATGTTTCTGTTCTCTGCATCTTGTTCTGTTACACCCATCACCTGCATGTCTCCTCTTTCACCACATCCATAAACCTTCTCTATAGCCTTCCTCTTTTCCTCTTACCTGACAGATCTATCCTCAGCATCCTTCTCCCAAAATACCCCTCATCTCTCCTCTGAACATGTCCAAACCAATGCAATCTCGCCTTTCTGACTATGTCTCCCAAACCTCCAACTTGAGCTGACCCTCTAATGTCCTCATTTCTAATCCTGTCCATCCTCATCATGCCCAGTGCAAATCTTAGCATCTTTAACTCTGCCACCTCCAACTCTGTCTCATGTGCCACCGTCTCCAACCCATATAACATAGCTGGTCTCCCTACTGTCCTGTAGACCTTCCCTTTCACTCTTGCTGATACCCGTCTGTCACAAATTACTCCTGACAATCTTCTCCACCCATTCCACCCTGCCTGCACTCTCTTTTTCACTTCTCTTCCACAATCCCCGTTACTCTGTACTGTTGATCCCAAGTATTTAAACTCATCCACCTTCACCAACTCTACTCCCTCCATCCTCACCATTCCACTGACCTCCCTCTCATTCACACACACGTATTCTGTCTTGTTCCTACTGACCTTCATTCCTCTCTTCTCCAGAGCATATCTCAACCTCTCCTGGATCTCCTCACAATGTCATCAGCAAACATCACAGTCCACGGGGACTCCTGTCTAATCTCGTCTGTCAACCTGTCCATCACCTTTGCAAATAAGAAAGGGCTCAGAGCCGATCCCTGACGTAATCCCACCTCCGTCACTCCCACCGCAGACCTCACCACAGTCACACTTCCCTCGTACATATCCTGTACAACTCTTACGTACTTCTCTGCCACTCCCAACTTCCTCATACAATACCACAGCTCCTATTGAGGCACCCTGTCATATGCTTTCTCCAGGTCCACAAAGACACAATGCAACTCCTTCTGGCCTTCTCTATACTTCTCCTTCAACATCCTCAGAGCAAACATCACATCTGTGGTGCTCTTTCTTGGCATGAAACCATACTGCTGCTCACTAATCATCTCCTCACTTCTTAACTGAGATTTCAGTACTCATTCCCATAACTTCATGCTGTGGCTCATCAATTTTATCCCCCTGTAGGTACTACAGTCCTGCACATCCCCCTCATTCTTAAATATCGGCACCAGTACACTTCTTCTCCACTCCTCAGGCATCCTCTCACTTCTCAAGTCCTGTAGAAGTCCTGAAGTAATTTTCCTTTTATGCAAGTATGCAGCATTAAGATTTTACAAAATGAATTTACATGCTTACAGGTAAGCAACACACCGAAGTACCATGGAAAGCAACTCCTTTAAGCCTGCTATATTGAATAATATTCTCCTGCTGTGAAAGGTGACCATTCAGAAGATGAGATGTTGTAATTAGTAGGATCCAATCAGGGAGGGGCTACAAAATAAGGGTGAACAATCAGGGTTAAATTAAAGTACAGGTTTTGGAAAACCGTATTTTCACACGTTGTAATAAGGAGTCAGAAATGTATGAAGGTTTGGGGTTTCCGGCCCCGTATACTGTACAAAAAATAGATTTTTCAAACAAAAAATACGGTCAATGTTATGACAGTCAATCATTACAACAGATACCCTCGTACGTTATGGAGGGAACTTAAATAAGGAGGGACTGAAAACTGGTGACAGGAATGCTGGGAGGAACCGAGGTGTAGTATGGGAGCCATGACATCATCAAGGTGGGACCAGAGGAAGGGTAGGAATGCGGAAGTGGCAGCGCATGTTTTAATGAGTCCAGGGAGGGTTATGGCGGCATTATTTCTATCTTTCTGTGGGAACAAGAGAAAGAAAGGTTAGTACCCCGCCTTGATCCCCTGGCACGATGTGTTACACTGCTCGTCGGGTCTTTCCGCGGCTCCCCATGCGTGCGTGCGTGACAACGTACACACCACAAAATCGATGCTGTGTATACGAAAGTGTCCAGCTCTAAGGAGTATTTTTAAAAGTCTTAACTTTCAAGGGTGGAAAATGTCGGAGAAGTGTGGACTAAAGGTGAAAACCAGACAAATGTATGGATTTTTAAATTGAAACACTTTAGTGCGGGTGGGGCCTTGGATATTCATATGTTCCCCTTTCATACAGTGTGTGTCTCTTTCTGAATTGCATAGTCTTCCCTCTCCTGAAAACATGGTTTCCCTTTATAACAGCTGTGTTTCCCAACTGTTAGATAACTTTGCTCGCTTAAGGACTAGGCATGTTCCATCCTCCCGCTCTTGTTCCTGGTACACCGGTGAGCTCAGAACTGTGAAAGCCGGCATCTTGAACGGCTTTATAAGAAAACGGGCCTCATAGTTCATTCACAGCTTTACACTGAGCACAAACTTAAATATAGGGATGTCCTTAACACGGCTCGCTCCAGCTATTATTCCTCTGTCATAAATGGTGCTAAGTCTAGGCCTAGAACTCTTTTTAGACATGTTAATAAATTCCTCCAACCCCCTCCTCTAGCGTGATGCCCCAATACAGCTGAACAGTGTCAGGCTTTCTTACATTTCTTTAATACCAAAATTGATCAAATCTATCACAGTTTCCCCTCCACACCATAGTCACTCACTCATTCTGATCTGCCATCTCCATCATCAAGACTCGCTTGTTTCTCACCTGTTGACTCTCTTGCCATCTCTGAACTTACTAATAAGTCTAATGCCTCCTCCTGTCAGCTTGATCCTGCCTCACTTCTCTGTTTAAGACATGCTCATCCATAATTAGTATTCCTATTGCCTCATTGGTAAATTCATGTTTCAGTTCAGGTTCTGTCCCTACTGCTCTTAAAACTGCTGCAGTTACCCCAATTCTTAAAAAACCTGACCTGGATCCTCCTTCTCTCTCCAGGTACAAACCTATGGTGCGAATCAAACCACCTACACCTGAACACCAGCAAAACCAAGGAGCTGGTGGTGGATTTTAGTAGGCCCAGGCCCATCATGGACCCCGTGATCATCAGAGGTGACTGTGTGCAGATGGTTCAGACCTATAAATACCTGGGAGTGCAGATGGTTGATAAATTAGACTGGACTGCCAATACTGATGCTCTGTGTAAGAAAGGACAGAGCCGGTTATACTTCCTTAGAAGGCTGGCGTCCTTCAACATCTGCAATAAGATGCTGTAGATGTTCTATCAGACAGTTGTGGCGAGCATCCTCTTCTACGCGGTGGTGTGCAGGGGAGGCAGCATTAAGAAGAAAGACGCCTCACGCCTGGACAAACTGGTGAGGAAGGTAGGCTCTATTGTAGGCATGGAGCTGGACAGTTTGACATCTGTGGCAGAGCGACGGGCGCTCAGCAGGCTCCTATCAATTATGGAAAATCCACTGCATCCACTAAACAGTGTCATCTCCAGACAGAGGAGCAGCTTCAGCGACAGACTGCTGTCACCGTCCTGCTCCACTGACAGACTGAGGAGATCGTTCCTCCCCCAAACTACGCAACTCTTCAATTCCACCCGGGGAGGTAAACGTTAACATTATATAAAGCTATTGTCTGTTTTTTACCTGCATTATTATCAATCTTTAATTTAATATTGTTTTTTGTATCAGTAAGGTGCTGCTGGAGTATGTGAATTTCCCCTTGGGATTAATAAAGTATCTGTCTGTCTGTCTGTGTCTGTCTGTCTGTCTATCTATCTGTCTATCATCTGCGTTTTTTGGCTAAGGTGATGGAACGCGTGGTTGCTACACAAGTCCATGCTTTTCTGGTAGATAATACCCTCTATGAGCCTTTTCAGTCTGGCTTTCGTACACAGCACAGCACTGAGACAGCTCTTCTCGGTGTAGTCAATGATCTTCTCCAGTCTGCAGATTGCGGTTCCCTTAATATTCTCCTCTTTCTTGACTTAAGTGCAGCATTTGACACTGTTAACCATGAAATCCTCTTGTCACGTCTCTCTGCTGTAGGCATCTCTGGCTTAGCCCTTCAATGGCTCACATCTTATCTTTCTAATAGGCAACAGTTTGTCACACTCGGCCGATAGAAATCCTCCACCTCACCTGTGTCGCATGGTGTCCCTCAGGGTTCAGTCCTTGGGCCATTACTTTTTCTACTTTATATTCTTCCTTTGGATCAGATTGTTCGCAGACATGGCCTTAACTTCCACTGTTATGCAGATGATATACAGTTATATCTTAGCATAGACTCCCCTACAGATTCACCTCCCAGCACACTCATGGAATGCATCACTGATCTTAAGCTATGGTTGGAAAATCACTTTCTCAAACTTAATGCCAATAAAACTGAAATGTTAGTGGTAGGTCCAAAATCCCAACTTTCTAAGGCATTCAGTTTCTCTATTTCTGTTGATGGTCCACTTGTCAAAACCTGCTCCTGTTGTCAGATATCTTGGTGTTTTGTTTGATTCATCACTTAACTTTGAGTTACACATTAGGTCTCTTTCCAAAATTTCATTCTATCATCTCCGTAACATTGCCCACCTCCGTCCATTTCTGTCCTTGTCTGATGCTCAAACTCTGGTTCATTGTTTCATAATGTCTCATATTGATTACTGTAATTCCCTCTTTATTGGCCTCCCTGCAAAATCTAAACAGAAGCTACAGTATATTCAGAACTCCGCAACCAGAGTCCTCACCCACACAAAGCGTTTTGCTCACATCTCTCCTGTTCTCTCCCAGCTTCACTGGTCACCGGTTCCATCAAGGATTAAATTCAAGATTCTGCTTCTCACCTTCAAAGCCCTACATAACCTTTGCCCCCCTCTACCTCATTCAGTTACTAGCTACTTACACTCCTTGTTGCTCCCTCAGGTCCTCGAGCGGTAATCTTCTTACTGTCCCATGTACCAGACTCTACCTTGGGAGGGCAGGCAGGTCCTTCAGTGCTATAGCACCTCAACTCTGGGACTCTTTCCCTCAGTCTCTCCAAGATTGTTCCTCTTTCTGCACTTTTAAATTGCAACTGAAAACTTTCCTCTTCTGCGAACTTTTGTCATCTGTGTAATTTTTTCTTTTTACTCTGTATGTAAAGCGACCTTGGGTTTGTGGAAGGTGCTCAATAAATGTAACCTATTTATTATTATTATTATTATTACCTACATCTGACCTGGCGTTACACCTTAACCCGCCCCATTCCGTGTCCTGCTTCAACATGCACAACTGCAGGCGTGTCACTGTTTTGTCATTAGGGGCGACTGCCAAATAAGTAAAAGAAAAAAACATTCAAAAACATACAAATTGAAGGAATCACTCCCAAGGTTAAACTGAAACGATAAAATGATTTGTAGCACAGAATTGTTTTCTTGCTTTAAGATAGACGAGTTTGCAAATCTGCCAATGTTTCTCAATCGGAGATTCTGAAACTTTAAAAATATGGATAGTGCTCTATTCAGAATATCCATCCATCCATTTTCCAACCCGCTGAATCTGAACACAGGGGTCTGCTGGAGCCAATCCCAGCCAACACAGGGCACAAGGCAGGAACCAATCCCGGGCAGGGTGCCAACCCACCACAGGACACACACAAACACACCCACACACCAAGCACACACTAAGGCCAATTTAGAATCGCCAATCCACCTAACCTGCATGTCTTTGGACTGTGGGAGGAAACTGGAGTGCCTGGAGGAAACCCACGCGGAGAACATGCAAACTCCATGCAGGGAGGACCCAGGAAGCGAACCCAGGTCCCCAGGTCTCCAGGTCTCCCAACTGCGAGGCAGCAGCGCCACCATGCCACCCTCTATTCAGAATTTCTCAAGGAAAATTTTAATGTTCTGACAAGCTTCCTTAAAGAGTAAGTGTGTCAAATTTCAACAAAATCGGTCCACTGGGCAACAAGTTGTTTCATATGGACAGACAGATGGACATGGCCTTTACAGTAGCTACCTTGTACATTATATGCGAATGCATCTAAAAAGGCAGATGTGGCAAGGGGTGCTACAGGATCCTTTATTTTAACCAGCTTGGTGAGTATTGAGAGATGAGGGTGCTACAGGTTGGTACTGAGGCAGGCACACACACGAGTGAGGGAGCTTTCCGGTGCCTGAGCGAGGGCACAGGGGAGTGGTATTCCAGCAAGAATTGTAAGGAGTGGCAGGAGATAACTGCTAGAGAGAACAGACTGTGGGCCTCAGGCACGGGCAGGGTGGTGATCCAGGCGATTGAAGCACTGCATTCAGGTGAACAGCAAGACAGGAATGGCATGATGGTGATTAAATCAATTACAGGCAGCTGGACATAAATGGTTTCCTTGTTAAGGTATGTAGCGCCGGTGGGAGTTGAATGTGGCTGGATTAGAGTGAAGTGGGGGGTCTCTTTGGAGGGTGAGGAGGAGCCGTTGTCCGATACTCTAAACTTGACTTTAAAAGGTAACGCAGGGAAGAGAAAGGAGGTCAATTTAGTGTCTGAACAACTGCAGGTATATTTCAACCAGGAATTCTACCCTAGCTGGGGTTCATATGTCTCTTTTGTGTATATTTTGTTCATTTGTTTGTTTATTGATGATCATTTACAGTCTCTATGTCTGATTATCTTTTTTGCCAATGTATTTTGTAAGTAATCTCCCAAGAAAGGGGTCCACCTGCCCATCACCATTACGGGACTACCTTTAGCCTTATAAAGGCAAGGACAACCCGCAGTCCCTTGCGGTTCATTAAATGTACTTAAGGTGTGGTGAGTTTCTTAGATTTGTGTTAATTCTTGTGCTTTTACTGAAGTTTTGACTTCTGGGCTCTGTTTTTCGACCATTCCTTGGATTTGTGATTGGGATTTGTTTGCCTTGGATTGCCTTTGCCTTTTCGTGGATTACCTGCTGTGCCTTTTGTGCTCTTTGGAGCTTCACGTACTTTTCTCAAAATAAAACTTTTATTTCTAGAGATTCCATGTTGCCTTTTATGTGATTAGCTGGGGTTTTTGATTGTATTTCCTCCTCTATTGAGCATTTCAAGTATTTTTTTAGGACTTTCGTGCAATGGGGCTGTTGAGTTCATAACAACTGCAAGGTGAGGGACATATGAGGTGTGTGTGATCCCAGTGAAGGGATTTGGACACTGGGGGTCTCAGTTCATGACTATTGGTAAGAGAAGGTAGCCATGGCTACAAACACCGGGGCATCACATTGGAATTGCAGCCACAGGACATTTAATACAGCGGTTGTTTCCTCCTACTCTTCTCTGTAGTTAAATATCAGAATATTGTCCCCTATAAGGCTCTTGCTGGTAACACCACAAGCTAAACCTAACAAAGTAATGGGAAATAACGCCTTAGAAAATTGAAAGATGGCTGCCAGTATCAAAAGCAGCTCCTTACAAAGTATTTCTGACAGGCCCGTTTCATCAAGTCAATTCAAGTCAAGTTGGACGTGACAAAACTTTGCAGACCTGAATGTGAGTATTTTTTGCCATTCTTCTCAGCAGATCCTCTCAAGCTCTGTCAGGTTGGATGGACAACTTTGGTCAGATCTCTCCAGAGATGTTTGATTGAGTTAAGTCTGGGCTCGGGCTGGGCCACTTAAGGATATTCACAGAGCTGTCCCTAAGCCACTTCTGTATCGACATTGCTTTGTGCTTAGAGTCATTGTCCTGCTAGAAGATGAATATTCTGCCCATTGTTAAGTCCAGAGCGATCTGCAGCAGGTTTTTATGAAGGACATCTCTGTACTCTCAGCCTGTACTCAGTCCCAGCTAGTCTACAGTCCCTGCCACTGAACCGCAGCCCCACAACATGATGCTGCCACCCCCATGTTTCACTACTGGATTGTACTGCACATGTGATGAGGTGTCCACCAAGGTTATTATAGTTAACGAAAACTAAAATCAAAACTGAAACTATTATTAAAAAAACATTTTCGTAAACTGAAATAAAATAATTAACAAAACTGAAATGAAAAACTAACACTAAACGAAACTATTAAAGTAGCTGGAAAGACTAACTGAAATAAAATAATAATTTACTAAAATATTTTTAGTTTTCGTTTTTGAATGAATATTCTTGCCGTTAGTCTTTAGCCTTTGTAAGTTTTAACTCTAAAACAGAAAGTCATCCACCACGAGCCGCCCGCACATTTTCATCCAGTGAACGGTGGCTGGTGATGAAGGGCGACTGTTCACACAGCATTTGCGGTGACAGAGCAAGCTGAGTGCAGGTGCGTAAAGAAATAAGTGCGTGGGAAATAGAAAGCGATTTGCGTGCCACCTTTCCTTGTGCTTGTCAAGATGTAATTCAAATGGCTGAAATCAGACTGTGCTGGTCATCAAAACGTTTACCATATGGACAGAAAAATCACGAGTGAGTAACGTTTCAGTTTATTTCTCAGGTGTCTGGTTTTTGTCGACAGCAATTCACCTGCCACTTCGCACAGGAGAAATCGTTTTTACTTTCTCATATACTAAAGTATAGTAATCATGAAAAAATTCGACCTCGATATTTTGATGAATCTTGACGTTATAGACTAACCAGTGTTCAACAATACTGTTTTTTGGAATTGTGTGTGCGCGCGCGTGTGTGTGTCTGTTTCTGTGTAAACACGATAACTCAAACACAACTAGATTGATGGATGAAATTCGGCATGTGGTTGTTACACCACAATTATAGATCTGTATTAACTTTTGGGCCAAATTGATCACCCGGAAGTGGTACTTCACCTGAACACATACTCGATTTTTTTTTTATTTATACAGCTGCAAAGTCCGATTTATTCAACTTTATTTTTATAATAATTGCTCAATATGTTATTCATTTGATTTGTTGTTGATGGTTTCTTAATGTTGATAATTTAAAAATATAATCATTGTCTTGCGGTTTACTCCTCAAATATCCATCCCCATATCTGAGTATACAAGAAAGTCGAGGGGAGAGCACTCCCGGTTTTTGAAAATAAAACGGCACTGATCGAGACTGACTAGGTCATCATACAAGATCAGCATATTGTTGTTGACCAATCACTTTTGCTTTGAAAACATCGTTTAACAACAAAGCGATACAAACAAAGGTAGAGAGTCTGACAAGTGATGAAAAACTAAACATACTAATGGGTTTTTGTATTTATTCCATATTTATTAATTTATCTTTTTCAGTTCATATTCACAACTCAAAATACCTAATATTATGAAAGTAATCCATTAGCAGAATTATATTTTAAAATATTTGTCTGCCTTTTTTCAATGTTTTTCTCTCTCTCTCTAAATAGATAGTTGAAATACCATATTCTTTTCATCAGCCTTATCATACATATTGCATACAGGGGATTTTTCCTGCTTTGCATCCAAACCTGCTGTGGTAGGCTACAGGTTTCCTGTGATCCTACTCTGAATAAACAGGTTTAGATAATGTATATGTTGTTCTTAATCTCAGACGCTGTCTCTGTTGTTTTATGCCTGTCCGTGCTCCTATTACCTGCTCTTGCTCTGCTCATTATGGGTTTACTGTCCTTTATGGTGGTCTATTCAAGACTCACTGCCCCTAACCTTGACACTACATGCTTGTTGTACTTTGTTTCCTAGGTGCAGCTAGGTGGGGTCTGCACACTCATTCAAGTCTAAGAGCCCTGTTCTTCCTAAGCCCCTGTGATTTTCATGAGAAAATATTTTAAAAATTATAAAATTGCGTAAAATTGTTCATATTCAGTGTCTACTTTTGATTATGCTTGTTTTTATCAGACAAAAACAAAACCAGATAGTAAACCAGGCAGTGCAGTAAGCTTCCACTAACGTTAAACTCGTATCCAAATCTGTTAAGTGTACAGTTCTGTCTGATTGTGACACAAAACTAACTCCTTAGGCGCTCCATGCCATAATTACTAAAACTAAAACTAAAACTAATATATATAAAAATAAAATAGAAATGTTTTTGTGAAATAAAAACTAAACTAAAACTAAAAATACACGATGAAGGAAAACTAAAACTAAACTGAATTTCCAAGTAAGGTCAGAAAAAATATAGAAATAAAAACTAATAAAAAAAGGCAAAACTATAATAACCTTGGTGTCCACCAGTTATAAGAATGGAGGCCAAAGAGTTTAATCCTGATTGTATAAGATCCGAGAATCTTCTTTCTTATAGCCTACTAGCTGTCCCCTGCGGCTCTGCCTGTGTAGTAGTGAAACAGGACAAACTTTAAAAATTAATAATAAATTTTTAAAAATGTAATTATTTGTATTGAGAAGAATTTAAATTGATAGCTTTTGTATCCGAAGGCCTCTTGATATACAGTATTTTTGCTTTTGCTATCAGGGGTGAAAATGTAGCTGTGATCTCTTTGTCAAAAATGTAAAGGTTGGCAAGGTATCTCTGGACAAGTAGAAGGTAGGTACACTCCAACATCAAATGTTGCCACTGTATCTAATTGTGTTCAGCTCTGATGGGACAGCGTCCCCCGTGTGGGGAGAAAACCATGTGGCTGTGATATCTCTGCCAATGAGCAGCTACCCTCTAAAACACGCGTAGCTGTGATCTCTCTCTCAAAAACCTCAAACGTTACTCCTTAACAATCTTTAGATGATAATGTCTGCTGAACAAATAGGTATCGCTAGCTAAGCAGTGACAAGGTATGCTCTGGTAACACGTGGTGAGAGGTAGACTAACTCGAATGGAGGCTGGCGTGTGAGTGAAGAGGGCCACATCAGGCTTCGTACTTCTGAGGTTCCACCTTCCCCTGTCTCAGCCTATCTTTCAGATTGGTGCCGCAACTGAACTATGAGAAAAGTTGCAAGATCAGCAAATTATAGTAAAAAACCTGATTTAAATCCATTAAGCAGTTCTCTTGTGAAAAGAGAATAGACATACAGACAGACAGATGGATTTTATATATATAAATATATATGTATATATATATATATATATATATATATATATATATATATATATATATATATATATATGGTTGAAATAGTTTTACTGTCAAATAATGCAAAGAGTACGCGACACGTGTTTCGCCCTAATTCTGGGCTCATCAGGCGTACACACTCACTGCATCCCCTCTCGGGAATCGAACCTTGAACGTCAGCACCGAAGCCCCTAACGCTGCGCTATGCCGTGTGGTTCATTTATTTGACAGCATGTAGATCGGGGTAATTACATTCACAGCATTCGTAGTCTGAATCACAATCTGATTGTATGGGTGGTTACGTATCAGGTAACGCTTATGGTTGGCCAGCAAGTTGGCTAACATCCGAGAGAGGATGCAGTGAGTGTGTACGCCTGATGAGCCCAGAATTAGGGCAAAACACATGTTGCATACTCTTTGCATTATTTGACAGTAAAACTATTTCAACCATTCTATGATCTGCTTCTCGCAACTGAGGGCATTGTGGTGGATGTCAGCCGACTTGCTGACCAACAACAAGCGTTACCTGGTAGGTAACCACCCATACAATCAGATTGTGATTCAGACTACGAATGCCATGAAAATATATATATATATATATATATATATATATATATATATATATACACTGTATATATATATATATTTAGAGAAGAATCCTTTAGGTGCTTATTTTACAAATAGGCTTTCATCTGCATCTGACCACTATGTCATCAAGCCTAGATTGGTAGAGTGCTGCAGTGAATAGTATTTGTTTGAACTTTTTCTAACTCTGTGAAAATTATCTAGTGTTATCTCTACACTAAAAAAAATGTGAAGGCTAGGGTTTAAAATTTCAACATTTTGAATGCTGACCCACCCAATGATGGCTGAACAGCCTAAATGTCATGTCTATCATCTCTTTTTTATTTTTTTAAAATAGGAACCACCTCTACCTTTTTGCCTGATGTTTTACCATGGTAGCACTGTAATGACAATTGGTGACCAGCAGATGTCACAATATCTACAATTTTGGGAGACAAACAGAGGAATTCCATTTACTTACAGGGCCATCATAGGACAAGGAGGCGACAACAGCGCTTTAAAAATAAGAGCACGCTGATGCACCTTGTACAGAATTATTCAAAACTCCTCTGTATATTGGCATGAAGTGGTGTAGCTGGTAAATGAATGTGAATGTTTGCTTACAGATTTTTTTTTGTGAAATATGTTTTTGATTTAGAGATTTCATGTTGGTATAGCTGAGGTGAAATCAATCTCCCCGTTTCTTAAAATGGGTATATATATATATACTGCTCAAAAAATGAAAGGACCGCTTTTTAATACGAGTACAGCATCAAGTCAATGAAACTTGTGGGCTATTGATCTGGTCAGTGAAGTAGCAGAGGGGCAATGTCAGCTGCTTTGGTGCACTAGAGAGGTAACAATGAGACGACCCCAAAACAGGAATGAATGGTTTAACAGGTGGAGGCCACTGACATTTTTCCCTCCTCATCTGTTTTTTGACTATGGCCAGATAGATAGATAGATAGATAGATAGATAGATAGATAGATAGATAGATAGATAGATAGATAGATAGATAGATAGATAGATAGATAGATAGATAGATAGATAGATAGATAGATAGATAGATAGATAGATAGATAGATAGAGTAAAGGCACTATATAACATAGATAGATAGATAGATAGATAGATAGATAGATAGATAGATAGATAGATAGATAGATAGATAGATAGATAGATAGATAGATAGATAGATAGATAGATAGATAGATAGATAGATAGAGTAAAGGCACTATATAACATAGATAGATAGATAGATAGATAGATAGATAGATAGATAGATAGATAGATAGATAGATAGATAGATAGATAGATAGATAGATAGAGTAAAGGCACTATATAACATAGATAGATAGATAGATAGATAGATAGATAGATAGATAGATAGATAGATAGATAGATAGATAGATAGATAGATAGATAGATAGATAGATAGATAGATAGAGTAAAGGCACTATATAACATAGATAGATAGATAGATAGATAGATAGATAGATAGATAGATAGATAGATAGATAGATAGATAGATAGATAGATAGATAGATAGATAGATAGAACTTGATTTGTACCCAGTTTGACAGAAGTTATTTAAATTAATAAATACACACACAGAGAGATAAATCAATATGTATATATACAGTATGCACACGCTGTAGTTTGAACACACACCAGAATTACTGAAAAGGAAGAAATTTTAAAAATGAAGGAAAAGAAAACTTGATTGGTGGGAGACCCACATTTTTGGGGCCCTGAAGCTTGAACTGTGAGGGGGTCTCTACACAACCAGCAGTGAGGTCGGAGTCAGCACTGTTCTCTTCTTCACTCAGGTCTTTCCATGGCAGATCAACACAAACATTTTAAAAATGCCACCTGCCGTTTGCTCCAGGGCTGCTGTACAAAGGCTGACCCTGTGCTCTGACCTCCAAAGGTCATGCGAAAACACAATTTCCCCTCTGGGATTAATAAAGCATATCAAATAAGAAGATAAAAAACAAAATATTCAGTTGTCTGCACCGTATGAAGGTTTTTGATTCCTTCAGATTACAAAACTCCATCTTTAAGAGCTCTGTGGTGTGGTGGCTAAGACAGAACATTTTAAGCCACAAGGCCACCGACTTCACATCTTTACTTCAGTTTGTGGTCCCGAGGGGGTCAGCTAACTCTGTAGAGCTGCAGTTATAAACATTGATGTAAATAGTCCAGGACATTGATCCTGAATAAAGCTGCAAGTCCAATGCACAATAATAAAAACAAAAAGGTGCGGCTTCATAAAACTCGCTTCAGGTCTTTAATGACAGAATGAACATGAGCAATATTGAAATAAATGTTCTCTGAAATGGCCACAGCAAAAGCTAATGCAAATTCAGCAGTTTATTCTTTCTCTCACATTTTTGACGTTTTTCACATTGTGAAAGGGTACAGCCCGGACACAGACAGGAGGACACGTTTTCAGCCATCACCACACATTTATTTACTGTCTAGTATATACAAAAGTCTTACGTGCACCACCACCAACAAACCCCCACAGTCTCCCCAAAGTCCAGGCTTCAGTAAGCCACCTCTTCTTCTTCTCTCTTTCACACACACATGTCAAGCCTCTCCTTGCTGCCTCCTCTCCAACCTCGTCCACCTCCTCACCCGACTCCAGCCTTGATTGAAGGGAGGCAGCCCCTTAAATAGGCATGCGGCTGATGACCACACCCGGCCACCTGGCACAATACTCCTCCGCACGCAGAGACCCCACGGGGCCAGCAGCCTATCCCGCAAGGACAGATTTTCCTCGGCGGCAGGTCGATACATTTCATCCCAGGGCCCGGACCTATATAATAAAAAGAAAAACAAGGGGCGGAGACGTTGCCCTGATGCGGCGCCTCTGCGCGCTTTCTCTGTGCGTGGTCTAACGCTCTCCGCTCCGACCGGCACCCCGATGCTCTCATTCTCGGCCTCCCCATCCAAGATCTCCGTGGTCCCCACCATGGGACCGCCAACTGGAGCACACTCTCGTTTCGCCTCCCAGCCTGCGGGTTTTCCCTCTGCCTCGGCAGAGGGCTGCCCTTCGTGGGACGTGTGCACCCAGCAACACGTCCTCCCATATCAGAGAAGCCAGCTTTCTTTCTCCGACTCCTCCTCTTACTCTGGGACACTGTGGCGGTTTGGTTCTGCCTATAGGAAAAGGACAGACCCTGCCCCGCCAGCGTTAGTAACTTTACGGGGGCGGTCCTACTCACCGTCCCCGCTGTGCTCCTCCAGTCAGAAGTTTCAGCGCTGCGCCGTTCCTCTCTCGCCAGCGGCGCTTGTGCTGGCGTACCCGCCGTCCCCTCTGATCCTCGCGTCTCCGCCCGGAGGGCACATCACTCGGCTGGCGGCAATCTGATCAGCAGAAGGCATTCCTCCAGCTGCTGTAGGATCGCAGCCACGGAGAGAAAGTCAGTCGACGGTGTGCTTACCTGTCGATCAGCGCCACTCGCCAACTGCTTCCTATGGGCCCTTTCCTCTGGCCCATTCGGATTTCTGGCTGGCACGGGATGGACATTCCCTGGTCCCGCCTCCATCCAATCACTGGTGGGCACACAGAACACGCTGTCCAACCCCGTGCCTGTCGCAAGGAGGGACTTCCGGTCAGCGGCCATCTCGTCCTCCTTCCACACACGGGGATGAGATCCTGGGCAACTCCGCAGCTGCTGCGGCTGTCCTAGCTGCAGCCCTTCCTTCTCGGCAGCTCCTCTTGCTGCAGCCGCGTCCTTGAGCCACCCCTGCAAAACATAGTCCTTGGGCGGACCGCTAATGGTCCGGGCAGTAAACTGTCCCTGTGGGGTTGGGTGCACGCCGCTCCTGCAGCACGTGGTTGAGTCGGGCCTTCCACAGACATTTTTAACAAAACAGGTCCCCACCTTGACCCAGGTGGAGCATTCTGCCGGCTACGCCACTGTGAAAGGGTACAGCCCGGACACAGACAGGAGGACACGTTTTCAGCCATCACCACACGTTTATTTACTGTCTAGTATATACAAAAGTCTTACGTGCACCACCACCAACAAACCCCCACAGTCTCCCCAAAGTCCAGGCTTCAGTAAGCCACCTCTTCTTCTTCTCTCTTTCACACACACACGTCAGGCCCCTCCTTGCTGCCTCCTCTCCGACCTCATCCAACTCCTCACCCGACTCCAGCCTTGATTGAAGGGAGGCGGCCCCTTAAATAGGCAGACGGCTGATGACCACACCCGGCCACCTGCCACAGCATCTTGCTGCTATCTACAGAATAAAAAAAGAATAATCTTTAAAACCTCAGTGCACCTCCTTGAGCAGCACATTCACCGCCATTGCAGTTCAGGTCATGGCCACCCTGGCTCTGCTCGCCACAATTGCTGCTGAGTGAAAACTTTAACCAAAACTCCTCATTCTCTGTCATTTCTGTGAAGCTCATTTCAAACTGTGGAGTTTTGTTTTGTTCTTTGGTTTTTTAATTGATACGTATCCAGATTGACACATGAGGTTCTTTTTTTGTTTTTGTTAAAAAAGTTTGATTTGAAATTCAACAAACAGACAGTGTAACGGTATTCTCAGTCCACCTAACATGAGAGACTCTCTGACTTCTTAAGTTCTTTTTTGATTGGGGGATATGAAGGAATGTGAAGGGTCTTTCACCTGAGCATCCTCAAGTGACCCCAAGGGACCTCAGGTAGAAGAGGTATGGACAATGACATGAATAACAATTTGACAAAGGCATTGAGTTTTAATCTTTTACTTTTTAATTAGATTTATTTTGATTAAAAGCAATAACAGCAACTGCAGTGCTCTCCATAATGTTTGGGACAAAGACACATTTTCCACACATTCCATACATTCGTCCATCTGCTCCACAGTTTAAAATTATACTGAAATATTTGGCCAATGCCTTTATGGATGGTGACTTACAACATTTGAGATATAATGTTTTTCATTTCTTTGATTGTTCCAAATGGAGCACAGGCGGGTGAAGTGACTTGCTCAGTGTCATCGGCCATTGGACATTACTTTTATTCTATGTTAATCAGTGTTGCCTAATTTTATTTTTATATATTTTGTCTTTTTTCTCTTTCTTTGTCCTGTAAAGCACTTTGAGCTATATCATTTGTATGAAAATGTGCTATAGAAATAAATGTTGTTGTTCGTGATGTGAAATGTAAGTGCCACTGGTCTGTAGTCATAAGGTGAAGAGGCGCCTGACTGTAACAGGAACGATGCAGAATGTTTTCCATTGCAGCAGCACTTTCTGGATCCTGAGGGGCAGACTGAACAGATGACAGGGGACACCACAAAATAATTTCTTCTGGAATATACAGCACACATGGGGTGGCTTCCCTGCCGGAATTGGCTCCACTCCCTTAACATTAGAATCAGTGAAGCCTATAAAAAAACTCGTAATCCCGGCCCACCTTAAATTCCTTCGCACTTCTCCATCAGCGTCTTTTGTTTTCTAAATGAATCGATCAGCAGAAGCAGCAAGCAGCCTGCTGTCCGACCCCCACCCTTGACAGATCTCAACTCGGGCCAAATGTTCTCCCGGCTCAAGCCAAGGTTCATTATCTGCATGTGAGGTACCTGGAGTTGTACAGGGTAAATAGTACAGATTTTCATTATTTGGAATACATGCATGTCATTTGTGTTCCCTGTCTACAAAGATCTGGGTAAGTGTAGGATGACAGGAAATAATTGCGAGGCAAGAAATGCTGAAGACATACCTAAAGCAGAAACTATTTCCATGTTATACTAATAATGACATTAAGTGTATAATGCGTGAAGACTTTAGACCAAATATCAAATAAACACTTTTCACCCGAGTTGAGCTCCGTCAAGGCAGGGGATTGGATAGCAGTCTGCTTGCTGCTTGTGCTGATCGATACATTTACAAAACAAAAGACGCTGATGGAGAAGTGTGAAGGAATTTAAGGTGGGCCAGAATTACAAGTTTTTTTGTAGGCTTCAGGTATTCTAGTGTTAAGGGTGGAATGGCCGAATGTGTAAGGCCGGCCAATAATACATGAGGAAGGGAGCACTGGGTTTGGAGGGCCAAACAGACTGTACGGGGGTACGGGATTAGGGTTAGCTGCTTTGGTGCACTAGAGGGGCAACAATGAGACGACCCCCAAAACAGGAATGAATGGTTTAACAGGTGGAGGCCAGTGACATTTTTCCCTCCTCCTCTGTTTTTTGGCTATGGTCAGATAGATAGATAGATAGATAGATAGATAGATAGATAGATAGATAGATAGATAGATAGATAGATAGATAGATAGATAGATAGATAGATAGATAGATAGATAGATAGATAGATAGATAGATAGATAGATAGATAGATAGATAGATAGATAGATAGATAGATAGATTGTCTGTCTGTCTGTCTGTCTGTCTGTCTGTCTGACAGACAGACAGACAGACAGACAGACAGACAGACAGACAGACAGACACTCCAGCAGCAGCAGCATACGGTCAGTGTCACTACTGGTAGCATGAGGCCATACCTGGATCCTACAGAGCTGGCACAGGTAGTCCAACTTCTCCAGGATGGCACATCAATATGTGCCTATCATTGCTAGAAGGTTTGTTGTGTTTTCCAGCACAGTCTCAAGGGCATGGAGGAGATTCCAGGAGACAGACAGGCAGTTCCTCTAGGAAGCTGGACAGAGCCCCTCATAGAAGGTCCTTAACCCATCAGCAGGACCCATCGGTATCTATTCCTTTGGGCAAGGAGTAACAAGATGAGCACTGCCAGAGCCTACAAAATGACCTCCAGCAGGCAGGCCAGCCACTGGTGTGAATGTCTCTGACCAAACAATCAGAAACAGACTTCATGAGGGTCAACATCCTCTAGTGGACACCGTGGAGCTCGATTGGCATTTGCCATAGCATACCAGAATTGGCAGGTCCACCACTGGCACCCTGTGCTTTTCACAGATGAGAGCAGGTTCACCCTGAGCACATGTGACAGACGTGAAAGGGTCTGGAGAAGCCGTGGAGAACGTTATGCTGCCTGTAACATCGTTCAGCATGACCGGTTTGGTGGTGGGTCAGTGATGGTCTGGGGAGGCATATCCATGGAGGTACGCACAGACCTCTACAGGCTAGACAATGGCACCTTCACTGCCATTAGGTGTTCTGCTTGCCTGACCTAAATCCAATAGAACCCTTCTGGGTGTGACATTATGTTTCGGTCCATCCGAGGCCGCCAGGTTGCACCTCAGAATGTCCAGGAGCTCAATGATGCCCTTGTCCAGATCTGGGAGGAGATCCTACAGGACACCATCTGTCGTCTCATTAGGACATTGTCAGGCACTCATAGAAGCATGGGGGTTTGGGCATACTAAGTATTTAGTACGATTTGGAGTTGCTGCAATTAAATTTCAGCCTAGTGGAGTCTCCTGCCCGCTGCTGCATCATTTTGTTCCCTTTGATTTTTGGGGTGTCTTTGAATTCAGCCCTCTCTCTGTACGTTGATCATTTTCACGGTGATGAGGTATGAGCACAGGTCCTACTAGAGGCCAACTGGCCGACCAAACACAAGTGTTACCTGCTAGGTAACCATCCACATAAGTCCCGGTTTTAATAAAAGGTTTATTAAAGACATCAATGCTTAAACAAAAGCCCGTTTTATATTATTAAACATAAGCACAAAACATTTCTTCCTTTTCTCCATCTCTCTTCACCTCTCCACTCCTGACACTAACTAAACTGGGTGAGGCAGTGTGGCTCCTTTTATCTCAGACCCAGGAATCACTCCAGTTCTACGACATGTTCCAGTGAAAGCACTTCTGGGTCATGCAGAGGTCTCCTAAAATAGAAATGATCAATCCTTGCAGCTCCTCCTGGACTTACCCACAAATCCCAGCAAGGTATTGTGGTATAGCGGGTCCACAGCTCCCATAGAAGGCCCGTTTTAAAATAAATAATCACCACGCTCGCGGCTTAACAAAGGGGTGTGGTGGTTGTGTGGCTGAAGCAGTTCTCCGGGCGATTCGCGATGTGGGTGTTTCACACCTACGTGCACAGGTGAGAGTCTGCCCGCATCCATAGTTGTTCCTGGGGCTGCTAATTTGCCACAGCTGCCATGCCCTTTTGATATATAAAAGCGTGAGTCGGCTGGGAGAGCAGCTGTAAAGGTAGCTTGGGTGTTAGGTTGACACCCAAGGAGTAGCAGTAGTGGTCGCTCCCACAGAGTTGATTAGATAGATAGATAGATAGATAGATATTATGAAGGGCGGGAGTGACCGGAAGGCGGATGGCTCTCTGCGTAAGGCCGCAGAAGGCAGCAGGAGTCGGGACCTAGGGTGTGTATTCCCCAGCGTGGGCACCCTGGTCGCTGTGGAACCCAAGTCGCTGTCAGGAGGAGCCTACCGGAGCCAGGGGTCGGAGAGGCGAACTGAACAGCTGAACAGATGTCACCGTCATCAAATCTGTCTCAACACGCGCTAACCAGAAGCAATGGTTCACAGCAGAAGTTCACGAGCTGCTGAAAACAAGGGATGCTGCCTACAAAGCCAATGACGAAGTGGCACTCAGAGCAACTAGAACCAACCTGTCTCGAGGCATTATGTTAGCAAAGCGGGAGTACTCAAAGAAAATTAGTGATCACTTCGCCTGCTCAAGAGATTCTCGTCGAATGTGGCAGGGCATCCAAACCATCACGGATTATAAGGCCCCACCGCATATGTGTGTTAACGACACCTCTGTTCCAGATGCTCTTAACACCTTCTATGCCAGGTTTGAGACACAGAACAATAAACCAGCATGGAAGACCATCCCCTCGTCAGACAATCAAGTTCTGTCCCTGTCTGCAGCTAGTGTGAGAAGGACTCTCATCAGGGTCAACCCACACAAGCTGCTGGACCAGATAACATACCTGGACGTGTGCTCAGAGCTTGTGCTGACCAGCTGACTGATGTCCTAGTGGACATCTTCAACATCTCCCTGAGCCAAGCTGATGTGCCACAATGTTTTAAAAACACCACCATCAGACCTGTCCCAAAGACAGCTACAGCCTCGGAACTCAATGACTACCGCCCAGTGGCACTCACTCCAATCATTATGAAGTGCTTTGAGCGGTTAGTTTTGAGTCACATAAAGAATCAGCTGCCCCCCAAACTGGACCCTCTACAGTTTTCATATCAATCAAATCGATTAACTGACGATGCAATTTCAACGGTATTCCACCTGATCCTGTCACATCTGGATCACCGCAATGCACATGTAAGAATGCTGTTCATTGATTTCAGCTCAGCATTCAATACTATCATTCCCAGGCAGCTGATCAGTAAGCTGGATCTGCTCAGACTCAACACCTCCACCTGCAACTGGATTCTGGACTTTTTCACTGAAAGACCTCAAACAGTACAGATTGGGAATATAAGATCTAACACCATCACACTGAGCACAGGTGCCCCCCAGGGTTGTGTGCTGAGCCCGCTACTCTTCACGCTGTTGACCCATGATTGCACCTCCAACTCTGATACAAACCACATTATCAAGTTCGCCGATGACACTACAGTAGTGGGACTCATTGAGAACAACGATGATGCGGCGTACAGAGAAGAGGTGGAATGGTTGGCACTTTGGTGTAAAGACAATAATTTGTCTCTTAATGTTGAAAAGACAAAAGAGTTGATTGTTGACTTCAGGAAGACAAAGGCTGTCCATCTCCCACTCAACATTGATGGCGTCACAGTAGAGAGAGTGAAGAGCACCAAGTTCCTCGGTGTTCACATCACAAAGGACCTGTCCTGGACCAAAAACACCAACTATCTTACAAAAAGAGCCCAGCAGCATCTTCACTTCCTGCGACGACTGAAGAAGGTGCACCACCCTAAACCCATACTTACCACCTTCTACAGAGGCACCATAGAGAGCGTCCTGACCAGCTGTATTACAGTCTGGTATGGCAACTGCCATGCCTCCGACCGCAAAGCCCTTCAGAGGATTGTGAGGACTGCTGAGTGCATCATTGGCAGCTCTCTACACAGTCTGCAGGAGATCTACACCTCACGCTGCCTTCATAAAGCCACTAGCATCATGGCTGACCCCCACCACCCCTCCCACCAACTGTTTACTCCTCTTCCATCTGGAAGATGACTCTGCAGCATCAGGAGCAGGTCTGCGAGATTGTGCAATAGTTTCTTTCCCCAAGCAGTCCGGCTCCTGAACACCATGCTGCCCTCCTCCACACTGGACTCTCTACTCCACACACTCTCTGGATTACATAATACTACTTAATACTGTATGTGTTTTTTAGTTATATATACAGTATATGTATATATATATATCTTGTGTACTGCACCTTTTGACTCTGGAGGACGATATTTCGTCCCACTGTGTACTGTAAGTACAGTATATTGTTAGGATGACAATAAAGCTCTACTTGACTTGACTTGACTTGAGTGAAAGACAGCTTCAAGTGGGGTGACTCCCCTGTTGAGAAGCAGGGGAGCCGCCAGGTAAAAAGGCACCGGGCTTGTTGTTGTTGTTTTTTTAAAAAGAATGCTTGCTGCGTTATTTTAACCTTGTTGTTTTTAAGAAGACTTTTTTGTATTGTTTGTAACCTCCACGTTTCACTACTGTTTATGGATTATTTATTTAATGACTCTTTTTGAATCACTGCACTTTATTTAAATTGAACACTGTTTTGTTCTATTGTTTTAATAAAGGCACTTGGCACTTTTATACACCAGCCACTTGCTCTATTGCTGTGCCTCTTCAATTCCACCCGGGGGTGTAAACGTTAACATTTAACATTATACAAAGTTATTGTCTGTTTTTCACCTGCATTATTATCATTCTTTAATTTAATATTATTTATTGTATCATTATGCTGCTGCTGGAGAATGTGAGTTTCCCATTGGGATTAATAAAGTATCTATCTATCTATCTATCTATCTATCTATCTATCTATCTATCTATTACATAGTGCCATTCATATCTATCTATCTATCTATCTATTATATAGTGCCTTTCATTCATTCATCTATCTATCTATTATATAGTGCCTTTCATTCATTCATCTATCTATCTATCTATCTATCTATCTATCTATCTATCTATCTATTATGTAGCACCTTTCATATCTATCTATCTATCTATCTATATATCTATCTATCTATCTATTACATAGATAGATAGATAGATAGATAGATAGATAGATAGATAGATAGATAGATAGATAGATAGATAGATAGATAGATAGATAGATAGATAGATAGATAGATAGATAGATAGATAGATAGATAGATAGATAGATAGATAGATAGATGAATGAATGAATGGCACTATATAATAGATAGATAGATAGATAGATAGATAGATAGATAGATAGATAGATAGATAGATAGATAGATAGATAGATAGATAGATAGATAGATAGATAGATAGATAGATAGATAGATAGATAGATAGATAGATGAATGAATGAAAGGCACTATGTAATAGATAGATAGATAGATAGATAGATAGATAGATAGATAGATAGATAGATAGATAGATAGATAGATAGATAGATAGATAGATAGATAGATAGATAGATAGATGAATGAATGAATGGCACTATATAATAGATAGATAGATAGATAGATAGATAGATAGATAGATAGATAGATAGATAGATAGATAGATAGATAGATAGATAGATGAATGAAAGGCACTATGTAATAGATAGATAGATAGATAGATAGATAGATAGATAGATAGATAGATAGATAGATAGATAGATAGATAGATAGATAGATAGATAGATAGATATGAATGGCACTATCTATCTATCTATCTATCTATCATATAGTGCCTTTCACTCTATCTATCTATCTATTATATAGTGCCTTTCATTCATTCATCTATCTATTATGTAGCACCTTTCATATCTATCTATCTATCTATTACATAGATAGATAGATAGATAGATAGATAGATAGATAGATAGATAGATAGATAGATAGATAGATAGATAGATGAATGAATGAAAGGCACTATATAATAGATAGATAGATAGATAGATAGATAGATAGATAGATAGATAGATAGATAGATAGATAGATAGACAGATAGATAGATAGATATGAAAGGTGCTACATAATAGATAGATAGATAGATAGATAGATAGATAGATAGATAGATAGATAGATAGATAGATAGATAGATAGATAGATAGATAGATAGATAGATGAATGAATGAAAGGCACTATGTAATAGATAGATAGATAGATAAATAGATAGATAGATAGATAGATAGATAGATAGATAGATAGATAGATATGAATGGCACTATCTATCTATCTATCTATCTATCTATCTATTATATAGTGCCTTTCACTCTATCTATCTATCTATTATATAGTGCCTTTCATTCATTCATCTATCTATCTATCTATCTATCTATATTATGTAGCACCTTTCATATCTATCTATCTATCTATTACATAGATAGATAGATAGATAGATAGATAGATAGATAGATAGATAGATAGATAGATAGATAGATAGATAGATGAATGAATGAAAGGCACTATATAATAGATAGATAGATAGATAGATAGATAGATAGATAGATAGATAGATAGATAGATAGATGAATGAATGAAAGGCACTATATAATAGATAGATAGATAGAGTGAAAGGCACTATATAATAGATAGATAGATAGATAGATAGATAGATAGATAGATAGATAGATAGATAGATATCTATCTATTATATAGTGCCTTTCACATCTATCTATCTATCTATCTATCTATCTAAGCTCATCAGTAGCATTACCGATGGAGACGGGTTCAAGGGCTCTCGGACAGAAGATGGGAGCATGCACGAACCCACATCGTCACAGGTATCTGATTGGGTATTGAAGCCCAGGGATGCTGCCATTTAACGTAACAGGGGAGAAATTGCTCTGAAGTCATTCCATTGCAGTGGTCACATTGTAGGGATGGCAAAGGGACCAGCCGATGCTACTATCTGTTGCAGTATATATTTTCCATGCCATAGATATTTTTTCATTGGAAAAAAATAATTGAAACAATTTTAGCACATGGCTGTAATAGGACAAAATGCTGAAAAGGTGAAGGGGTCTGAAGACCCTGTGAATCTGCCGTATCTATGAGTGGCTGACAGTAACATGCTCCGGTGCTCCAGTGGTGCTTCAGTCATGCAGCTGTGCCAACGTTGATACTACAAGTGCTCAAGAATTAAGGAGTTAATAATGACATTCAACATGTGTGGAATATCTGGACCTCTACACTCTATAAAGCTTTTCAGTTCCTTCAAGTTCACAATACACCATCTGTAATTGCACTGCGGTGTAACGGCTAAGACAGTAGACTTCAAACTACGAGGTCACCGGCGCACTTCACATCCCAATTTGTGGCCTCGAGGAAGTTACCTCACTCTCTAGCGCTAGAGAGTTCCATCTGACAATTCTTGTTACTAATCGTTCTTGGCCATCTCATTCCCATAATCCATCTCAAGCGTCTAAACACATTCATTCTTCTGTTAATTGCTTGGCTAAATGTCCAGCTTTCACCTCCATATAAGGCTACCAGCACTACTAATGTGTGATGGACTCCAGAGTTTGATGTCTCTGACCTCCAAAGTCCTCTTTCTTACTTAACAAATTCTGCTAAACCTACCGAAGCAACAAGCCAACAGTGAGTGACAGTGGGACAGCTCCAATACATATGGTGGCTTTTAATCCTCGTTTTCCACTATAATGCCCCAGTGGTCTCAGCCATGGGTATATTCTGTTACCCAGCACATTGATAGTCATAAACCGCGACTCCCAGAGTACTGGAATTCTGATATACTGTATATTAATAATATAAAAACATAAGAAATTTGACATACAAGAGGAGGCCATTCAGTCCATCAATCCCATTTGCTTATCTAATAGCTAAGCCGTCTCTGTATCTCATTCAGATTGTCTAAAAGGTTCTCAAGGTTTCTGCTTCTGCTGCTCCATGGCTCAGTAGTTTGTTCCACAGTCCATCTTTGTGTAAAGAGATCCCTTCTGGGCCACCCAATAATAGAATTCCATCCATTTTCCAACCTGCTGAATCCAAGCACAGGGTCTGCTGGAGCCAATCCCAGCCAATACAGGACACGGACCAATCCCAGGCAGGGTGCCAACCCACTGCATGACACACACAAACACACCCAGGCCAATTTAGAATCGCCAATCCGCCTAACCTGCATGTCTTTGGGAGGAAACCGGAGCACCCGGAAGAAACCCACACATACACAGGGAGAACATGCAAACTCCACGCAGGGAGGACCCGGAAAGCGAACCCAGGTCACCTAACTGCGAGGCAGCAGCACTACCACTGCGCCACCGTGCTGCCCCCAATAATAGAATTAAATTTTAAAAATCTAAAGAAATGAGAAAGTTAATAATATTTAAAAATTAAAATTATAAAGTGCACAAATTAGAAATTAAAAAATAAAAGAGCAAAAAATGGCTCAAAAAGGTATGACTGTAACTTTCTAAATTGAAATCTGCGGGCTACGGCTACAGCAAATGTAGCCATTTCTGGTCCAAAGTACAGAAGACAAGAGAGGACGTGCGATATTGTTATTTTTTTAAATTGTCTCCTCGAGATAACGGACTAATTTTATCGAGATGTCGAGAAAACGAAAAATTGTTTTCTCGAAATTAGGAAATAATTGTATCTAACGTTTAATGTTTAGTTCAGTGGTTCTCAAACTGTGGGGAGGGCCCCCCTAGGGGGGCGCGAAGTAACAAAAAGGGGGGGCGCGAAGATATGAAAAAAAGAAAACAAAAATCGAAAATATGAAAAATACATCTACTGAAACCAAAACAAATGAACTTAAACTACATTCTGATACTAGAAAAATAAATATAGAGTTAGATAAATGTCGATAAAAGTTAAGTAGGTATAATAAAATATGCATCTATGGTATATCATTCATTAAAAAAGAACAAATTGGTATTAGTGGGATCCTTTCAAAAAAACCTCAGGGGGGCGCGATTAAAACTCGGGTCACAAATACTTAAAGGATGGAGCGGTGGCTCTGAGGCTAGAGATATGCACTGGCAATCGGAAGGTTGCCGGTTCGAATCCCATAAATGCCAAAGGAGACTCTGCTCTGTTGGGCCCTTCAGCAAGGCCCTTAACCTGCAATTGCTGAGCGCTTTGAGTAGTGAGAAAAGCGCTATATAAATGCAAAGAATTATTAAAGGTTAAGAAACGCTGGTTTAGCTTATTGAATCCACGTCCTGTTTGAAATGGCAGAAGAGCAGAACTGTATTGATCAACGCGTCACATTTTTGTTCAATCAAGGGCTGACGCAGGCTGAAATATGTTTATGCCTTAGTTTAGAAAATAACAAGTAAACCCCGCGATTCGCTAGCGAATCGGAAATCTTAGAATGGCAATCAGTTTCTGTTCCGTCCGATATGTGGATGGATGACATATCATGGAGGGCGGGTGCGTCTGGGGAAATGTCATTTAATCCAATAGGCATATCTGTACTAAAGAGGTTTCGTTTTGTGGAGACGTGAGTCTGTTGCCTTCGCTGACACCGACCGCTTGAACAGGTTGTGTTGTTTGGGGGCCACCTACTGACTCTGGGAAGCCGCTGCCGTCTGACTGTGGGGCGAGCGCCACAGCGGAGTATGCGCCTCGGTGGGAAGCCGCTGCGTGAAGACATATCATGGAGGGTATTATGCGGTGGTGTGGGCGGTCGCGTCCTGGCGGCCGTACAACCTGGCGTGCACGCTTTACCTGAGGTGTAGTTCACAGGTCATAGTCTCATTTCTGTGTTTTCTTTGGTTTGAGCCGCGACTCCTTTCGCAAGCGCGTTGTAGGCGCGCGCGTTGTCACAGTTAGTTTGATCCGTGACTCCTTTCGCAAGCGCGTTGTAGGCGCGCGCTTTGTCACAGTTGGTTTGATCCGTGACTCCTTTCGCAAGCGCGTTGTAGGCGCGCGTGCGTGACATCCGGTTTCCAACCTTCTCGTTTCTGTGTTTTCTGTGCAGTGCAGCAGTGCGCGTGCGCCTCGATGTGCCTAGCGCCCAGCGCCCTGCGCCCTGCGTCCATATCCGGTTTACAACCTTCAGTTAGTAGGATGGATAACGTTAGTGTCCGTCATTTAAGGACACGGTTAGCAAGGCTTCAGCTGTATAGGCATCGCAATCTAAGCGAGCCTGATGCCAGGAGCAAAGGTTAAGTTTCATTTTCTCGAGATCACGATAAAATGATTCCATTATCGTTTTCTCAACATCTCAATAAAATTATTCTGTTATCTCGAGGAGACAATTTAAAAAAATAACAATATTGCACGTCCTCTCTATGCTTCCGTACCAAAGACCTCCGAACGCTGCAATATGTTGAAACTTGAATCAGTGATTGTAACAGCACTTTCTGAGGGACTAAATTTTGACTTCTTGGGCTCCTCATCTCACAGTTGCCCACCCACCCTTTGGCTATATTGGTGCTGCTGATTTGCAGTGGGGAGAGATGGAAGCCCACTCAGAAATGACTGAATTATCTAAACAAACTGAGTCAATCCAATTTTTCCTTCCAGACAGTGTTGTTGTAGTGTGTCGGTACTAAGCTTGAAGGGGTGCTTTCTGCAGATTAGTCATTGCCTATTGTGGCAGATGGCTGGAGACCCTACCCAGTCGGGATGCCTGAACGGTCCACAAGAGGGACGATACCTCCCCTGGGCCACAACAGGGCAGCCACCTGGGTCTGGGAAGCTCATCCCTATGGGAGGATGTGGCCACTGCCAGGGGGCGCCCAGACAGTTATGGAACCCTGGATGGCAGCACCTCCGCCACACCTGGAAGTGCTGTCAGAAGAAATCCCAGGGGCACCTGGAGTGCTCTCCTGACACTTCCGGCACACCAGGAAGTGTTGTCAGACGGAGCACCTGGAGCTCATCCGGGTCATTATAAAAGGAGCTGGAATTGGGAGGAAGGAGACAGAGCTTGTGAGGAGGGGAGTGGAGGTCCAAGGTAAAGAAAGAGAGAAAGGAAGAGAGATAGTTGTTGGGATAAGGCATTGTGGTACTGTGAAGAGAATAAAAGTGTGTGTTTTGGACATTCTGGTGTCTGTCTGTCTGTGTCCAGAGGCTTTCTTTCCACGCTATATAAACTGAAGGACTGGGTGGGGGGGGTGGTGGTGGTGTTTCTTCCCAAACTGGGACCCCATGCAATGTCCTACCTTGAAGAGGGGGTTTCTTCAGATTAGTCATGGCCTATATAAACTGAAGGAGTCTGGTGTTTGGAGTTTCCTCCCAAACTTGGACCTCATGCAATTGCCTGCCTTGCCTGTCCTGACACTTCAGCTTTGTATGCATTGTGACAAATACATCAGGAACTTTGTTTTTGTGTGATGAGACAAAACGAGCAAAGACACAACGTGGACGAGAAGGAAGAGGAGAGGAAAGCGACACATGGCATGTCATCAGGATTGATTTCAGTTAAAGATCAAAGAAAAAAGAAGAGGAATAGTTAGAGAACCTCCATCTTATTTTGAGCAGCTCTATGAAATAAGTTGATTAACCCTTAAACCTCTGTAGTCAGTTCCCAGTGCAATTTGTCAGCACGTCGGAGCTGATCAGTCCGTGGCGTACGTTCGTTGAGCAGCCAGCTCGTGACCACTGGCACCCCCCTAGCAAATCAGCACCACTGTCCCTGGCATTCAGCCGCTGCACTAGACTGGCCTGCCAGCATCAGCGTTGGCCTCTGTGTGTGCTTGCATGCAGCCAGTTCAAGTGCAGTGGGCTCTGTGATTTACTAAATTTCATCAATGGAGTCACTTGCACCTTGTAAATATAATTATAAGAGATTGTTGCAGGGGATTTTTTATAGTTTTTACAGTTCATAAACGACCATTTTCCAACCCGCTGAATCCGAACACAGGGTCACGGGGGTCTGCTGGAGCCAATCCCAGCCATCACTGGGCACAAGGCAGGAACCAATCCTGGGCAGGGTGCCAACCCACTGCAGGACACACACAAACACACCAAGCACACACTAGGGCCAATTTAGAATCACCAATCCACCTAACCTGCATGTCTTTGGACGGAAAACGGAGCGCCCGGAGGAAACCCACACAGACACGGGGAGAACATGCAAACTCCACGCAGGGTGGACCCGGGAAGCAAATCCGGGTCACCTAACTGCGAGGTAGCAGTGCTACCACTGTGCCACTGTGCCGGTAAACTGATCAGTGTTGCAGTAATTGTGATGCTCTTTGCATGAAAAAAATACGTGTTCCATTAAAAATTCACTTTTTCTTGGTGAATTGTGACGTTTCCTTAAAAAGTGCAGTAAAAAAGTATTTGGCATTAGTCCCCAAGTATGTGGCATTTTAAGGGTTAAGAGAATTACTGTTGTTATAAAATGCCTTCTTTTCACCTTTTTTCTATTTGACACATGACCTTCATTTTAATGATGTCTGTTGTATTTAGAAGAAATTGTTCATATTGTTTGTTTTTCTCTCCGTCTTCATATTTAGATGACAGAAAAGACAGTGAAGCCTTCAATGAAGCTGACAGACTCTGTCCTTAATGATTATCTAAAATAAATCAAATCTTCTAAGGCTGTTCTCTTATCTTTTTTAAATTTGTTGGGGTGTCGGCAGATCAATCTGGAAAGACATGACTTTGATTTCAATTTCTTCAAACTCCTTCTCCTCTCCTCACTTTCATTCCCTTTGTGGTCCTCACTTTCTAATTGTTCCACCTCCCTTTGGTTCTCCCTCTAAGCTCCATCCTGGTTGTTGTTTCGTCGGTGTTGCAGCGTTGTCTCTCTGTTTTAACACCAATGACGTTCTCTTTTGCCAGGTTTTGCGCAATTTTTTCCACGTCTGTGTTGGTTTTGTCAGTAATCACCAGTTTCTTCCCCATTCTAAAGATGAAGCTCTGGTGAAGTGGAAGCTCCCCTGTGTGTTATTTCGGTTCACCTACGTCAGTGGTTCTCAAGCTGTTCTGGGCCAAGGGCCACTTTATCAAAGTCACAGACATTGATGACCACCAACGGCCAACAACGACTCATAACTGTTGTCACACACATGCGCATGGGAAGCAGCTAAAGGGCCTGAATGAGGGTAACTCCACAACAGACCAGGGGGTGGCGGAGTGTACTGACCCTTTCTCTCTTTCCACTGCAGACTGATTATGGGAAATTCCACTTGGGTCCAATGATGTCACTTCTGGTTCCGGCGCTGATGACCTCACTTCCTCTGCTCTCCTTTAAAACCGCCATCTTTGCCTCCTTAACTCTTTGAGGGCTGAATATTATTTTCCAAAACAGCACATGTGGCTTGAGCCACTCACAGGTAGCAGGCTGGCTGCCAGGCTGTCTTCACGTGGTAGGGGCGTTAGCAGCGCCAGTCACAGTGCAATGCAGTCTGGTTTGAACCCTTGTCATTGGAAGTGGCGGTCCTCTCAGGTGAACATTGCCGTAGACACATCAGCTACACAAACCTGTTCAGCACCAAAGTCAGCTGGAGATCAATCAGCCGATATCGTTACCTCACATTTGCTTTCGATCACTGGAAACAACATTGGGGTCCAACATGTCAGATTCAGCGATAATATGCAAAACATCGTCCATGGAGTATTTTTGTTTACACCTTGGCTTCGATCTCTCGCCAGATGTCGATGCCATTTTTTCCGTTGTTTAGTCCTCGCTACTCACGCAAGCACAGGGAATCTCGATCAAAGCAACACAGTGAACGTTCCTTCTACGAAACAGACTGGAACAAAAATGGAACAACGAGGTTTGTCACCGTTTATGGTTGATTATTGCCGTCATCCCTCCAGCTGACAAAAGTCAACATCCGCCCTGAAAGAGTTAAATCACTTCTGTTTTGGAATCGTATCTGTACACAATGTACTCCCAATTTAACTCTTTTGCAGGCAGGAAAATTATACGGGTGGCTGCCCCAAACCTTTTTGCGACTCTATTGTCTCATCTTATACCGTACTTTGCGCGTTACAGTCGTCACATTCCATGTTCAGTTATCACATTCATTTATCAACATGTTGGCGCACAGGCTTAAGTGGTGAGTAGGCAAATCTGAACAGGGCTGTCCATTAAAAATCACCTGCTTGATATTCTCTAAATCAGGGGTCCCCAGTTCCGTCATGGATGGCTGCAGTGGCTGCAGGTTTTCATTCTAACCTTTTTCTTAATTAGTGACCTGTTTTTGCTGCTAATTAACTTCTTTTGAATTCATTTTAATTGATCTGCTCTTGAACACTCAGACCCCTTAATTGTTTCTTTTTCCTTAATTAGCTGCCAAACAATGAAAAGATACAAAATGAGTCAAAACAGCTGGTGTCCATCACACAGTATCTGAAAATAAAGAAAGGTGAAGGTCACAGAAACGTTGATCTGCTCAGGTCCCCAAAACATTTTAACAGCGGTCTTAGAAAAGAGAAAATCCACAATATCGGACATGTCTGCTATTTTACAGTGAGAGCAGCAACAAGCCATGGAATTATAGAACGGGTTTAATTAACGACAAGACTCGGCGCCTCATTAAGCAACTGGTTGGAGTGAAATTGGTTGGAGTTTGAGGCCCTGACTTAGTTGTTCTTCTCTTGGCTCACTCACTTCACATTTCATTTCTGTTTAGGTGCCATTTAAGGAAAGAAATGAAGCAATTCAGACAAATTGTGAAGCAATTCAGGGGAACAAAGTCAAAAGAAGTTAATTAGGGGCAAAAATGGGTCACAAATTAAGAAAAGTGTTAGAAAGAAAACCTGCAGCCACTCTAGCCCTCCAGGACTGGACTTGGGAACCCCTGATATAGACACTAGGACAGGTACAGCATTGGAAAACCGGAAAGTGAGACATCTGAGATGTAAACAATTAATAGACCCCTCCAGGCTAAAAGTCATTTAGCAAGAGACGAGAACAATGTCTGGTCAAGATCTTTTGAAAGTCTTTTGAAGATTTTGATGAGTTTTTTTCCATACAATGTGGATCTGTACTCACGTTTTCTGGGTCAGTCCGAGAGATTTAAGCAATCATCATAGCTTGTTATAAAACTCTTAACACATTACAACATGGTTTGAATAGAGATAATGAGTTTAACTTTTCATTCTTTTCTCTCTTGCTGTGTTCTGAAGTTGCCCACAAGCAAGTCCTTCTAACAGTGTCCATGGCTCTTAAAGTGACCTTCCTACAGGAACATCCCTATTGCCAGGCTTAATGTGGAACTTGTGTAAGTTCCTTCTTTGTCGGGTTGTTTGTCCAGTTTCTCCCACATAGAGGGCAGTGTCACAGCATTAGAGAGAATTAGGTAGACCACATTAGATGATCTGCAGGAAAATGACCCCTTTATGGGATGTTCTGGCCGGCAGTGTGTTATAATTACACGATCTGTATCATAAATTTCACCACACGTTTTATATCTTTTCTGTAGGCATCTTATCTGTTAGTTCACCCAGGGAGCTTCGGCTGATTAGTTGCTGCAGGTTTAGTGGTTGTCTGTATGCCAGATGGAGTGGTTCTGAAAATACGTGGTGTGACAATTTAATTCCCAGAATTCACCTTTAAAAAATATACATATGGAACTGTACACTAGTGGCTACTGTCGCCTTCAAAGTACTCCCCTTGTGCATCTGTACACCGAGTTAAGTGGCATTCCCATTTCTAGAAGCAGAAATTGCACACCTTGACGGAGGTCATCTTTTATTTTTCATTTCATTTTAGCTCAGTTGAGCGAAGAGGCCATTTGAAAGTTTTCTGGCCCCAGTGATCACAAGCTTCAGGTACTGGCCTGCCAAGGGTGTGTGTGAGCCCATAGACTGATTATTTATTAATTTGATTCAGGGCTGTGACTTACTGCCAAAATCAACCTTACAAAAATTTCAGATTAACCGTTATTCTACCACCAAAACTCTTTACTTTACAAAAGTTTGTCATTAGTAATTGTTACATATATTTAAAGTCCTGCTTTAAGCAGCTCTATCCGGTTCTTCATTTGCTTTGATAGATAGATAGATAGATAGATAGATAGATAGATAGATAGATAGATAGATAGATAGATAGATAGATAGATAGATAGATAGATAGATAGATAGATAGATAGATAGATAGATAGATAGATAGATAGATATTTTTTTTAAAAAGACCTTTATTGATCAAATAGCAATAAATCAAATATATAACAGGTAACATATAACCAATATTTTACAGGCTGCTGCATCAATTGAGAAACAATTCCCTTGCAGTCCGTATTTGATATACTATTTCTTATATTAATTTGAAATGACCCAAAAAAACTTTTCCATTCTTCTAATTTACAATTTAAACCCCCTGAGCCCGTAGCAAACAAGCACTTAAAAGTCCCAAATCATAACTTCAACAGAAATATTATGATGATACACCGTTCGATTAGCTCATCTATTTTACATCATTATAAGAAAACACAAAAAGGTGAACTTCAATAATGTCTCATACAATCATTTTTAGTTCTCCATCATCAATGGAGCAAAGCACCCCTTTAATCCCCCACACATTTTTAAATAAATCTAATGTATTCATCAATTTATAATACGTATATTCCATTATTATTCTGGAGCGTACATTTATCTTGAAAATCATCACAGCATCAGTAGCCCCTGTCCCAGATTGTTTATTATTTCTACTCTTTAAAATTGCTAATTTTGCTTCACCCAATAAATAGTTTAATAGCTGAACATTTTGACGATTTTCCTTATTATATTTTGTTCCATAAATGAACATGATATTGTTAAATTTCCCCATTAACCTACTACATATTTCACTAAAAAAAATGAAAAAAAAACTAAGTCTCATACATTGCAAGAATAAGTGGAATATCGTTTCTTTTTGTCCACAAAATACACAAGTATCATCCTCTTTCTGCTCAATTATTTTTAAAAAGGAATTGGTAGCAACAATCCCATGCAGAATTCTCCATTGTAAGTCTGCTGTTCTTTTCTTATTCGGGGGCTTATATATCTCCCTCCAAGCAGGTGCACTCCCACCTTCCACCCCCAGATATTCTCTCCATGGTGTGTCACATGCTGTTTTTAGTGCTGCAAAGTGTACAGTTTTAACACAATATTTATAAAGGTCCCCCTTTGACAGAGACTTAAAACTCACGACTTCCCCTTTATGGAATGACACGATCGTATTATCGGTGAGCGAGGACAGATCAACAGCAGGGCAGACCTCCATCTCTGAGTTCGCTGCTCTGATCGAGTTGTTCAGCCGATGATAATCTTTGGCCATGAATGATAAAAAACTCTGAAGCATTCTGACTGACTTGACCCCCAGTATTGAAGATAGCACTGCTGGGTCAATAAAGGACTTCTTGCTGTCATCATAAATTTGGGACAGTGTAAGTATTTGATGTGTGCTGAGTGTTTTAACAAAACTATCACTTAACAACAGAGGACATGAAAAAACAGAGTTGAAAACTAAAGGCTCATCAGCCAACCAACCAGATGTAGCAAAGTTTCTTTTAAAGACAAAGTGCCACGTTAATAAGACTCCCTTGTAAAAATGGGGTAGGCTGGACAGGTCCATTTTGTGAATGTTCAGCACTAGAAGTTGTCTATCAAAACCAAAGCCTCCCACTCGGCGGAAGAAACCCATCGCCATCTCTCTCCAACTCAGAGGGTGAGAAACAAAAAAAACCTTCTGCAGAACCTGAAGTCGAAATTGTGCAACTTTAGAGACAACATCAATGAGCCCCTGACCACCCTCTTCCAAAGGTAAAAACAGTACACTTTGTTTAATACAGTGTAGGCCCACCCAAAAAAAATCAACCAGAAGTTTCTGGATTCTGTGTAAAAGCCCAGGAGGAGGGTCCCCACTCACAAGTTTGTGCCAGAGCATAGAGGCTATCAAATTGTTAATTACAATCACACGTCCCCTGTAAGACAGCTTAGACACAATCCACTTCCATTTGTTCAGTCTCATAGTTACTTTATCTAAAAATCCTTCCCAATTACTGTTATCCACCCCCTCAGCACCCATCACCACCCCGAGATATCGAAAACACCTTCTGTCCCACCTCATTTCTAAGGGCAGATCTGGTGGTGAACATGCTGTCCAGGAGCCAATCAAAAAAGCTGTACTTTTGGCCCAGTTGATTCTTGCTGACGATATTTTCTCAAATACTTGTTGACATGAAATTAACATTTTAATGTCATCGTTTGATGTGACAAAGATGACAACATCATCAGCATAGGCCAAATATTTAAAATTAACAGTTGGGCACATAGGAAAACCCACACCCTGCAGTCTGCGACTTATCTGACGTAAAAATGGTTCAATTGATAAAGCATATAGCATTCCAGATAAAGCACAGCCCTGTCGAATTCCTCTCTTTACTGAGAACGGGGCACTCAACGAACCGTTGACTTTTAAAACACCAAAAATATTAGTATATAACAGCCTTATCATATTTATAAAACTGTCCCCAAAACCAAAACTTTTCAGTGTATTAAACAAATATCGGTGATCTACTCGATCGAAAGCCTTTTCCTGGTCTAGGGACAGAATCCCCAAATCAACCCCACACAGATTACAGGCTGAGATAACATCCCGCAATACAAATATATTGTCATGAATTGACCGGTCTGGCACACAGTATGATTGACACGGGTGAATTATGGAGTCCATTACATTCCTCAGGCGGCTGGCCAAGGCCCTTGAAAAGATCTTGTAGTCTGTACACAATAGGCTCATGGGACGCCAGTTTTTTAATTTGACACAAGTCCCCTGTTTTTGGTAGCAGAACGATGACGGCTCTTCTGCAGCTCAGTGGTAATTCACCAACCGTAATACTCTCCAGAAACACTGTAAGCATGTCTGGTCCCAACAGATGCCAAAACTGCTTATAGAATTCTGTTGGAATCCCGTCAATCCCCGGAGTCTTTCCAACATTTAAATTAGACAGCGAGTCGGACAGTTCCTGCAGATTAATCTCGGTGTCCAGATGTAATTTTAACTTTTCCGAAATTGATGGCATACCTTCCAAGAACTCAGACATTGCAGCCTCATCGATGCTTTCCTCCTTGAATAAATTCTTGTAAAACGATACAGCAAAGTCTCTTATCTCCTCTGTAGTACACAGTTCTTGACCGTTGGTGTCACGGAGCATATGGATTGTCTTGCTCTGTGCTTCCTTCTTTTCAAGACTAAAAAAAAACCTTGTGGGTGCGTCCAGGTGATTCAGATTCTGGAAGCGAGACCTCACTAAAGCCCCCTGAGCCTGCAACTCCAGAAGCTGAGACAGTGAATGTTTTTTTGCTGTTAAAATTTCAAAGGTATCCTTATCAAAAGTTTTTTGAAGAGTAGCCTGTAGTTCAGTGATGTCCTCCTCCAGGCTTTTCATATGGTCCACGTTCCTCTTCGTCACTTGCTTGGTGTATTGTTGGCAAAAAGCTTTGATCTGTACTTTTGAGACATCCCACCATTGTTTGAGGGAAGTGAATTTGGATTTAGTGAGGGTCCATTGCTGCCAGAAAAATTCAAAGCACTGAAGGAAGTTCGAATCATCCAACAGGGAAACATTGAATTGCCAGAAAGACTTGAATAAAAGTTTTTTAGAAAAGGTGAGCTTTAATGCTACTAGCGAGTGATCAGAAAAACCGAAAGGACAGATATAAGTGGTGGTGATTGTATTCAAAAGATGCCGTGAACAGTAAAACCTGTCTAATCGTGCCATTGAAATGCGGCCTCCCCCCCCTTTTACCCAGGTGTATTGTCTATCTGTAGGAAAATTATTCCGCCATACATCCACCAGATCTGACTGCTGTAATAAAGTATGTAATACTCGGACAGAAGCTGGATGAGGCTCAGTACCATTTCGATCCAGTTGAGCATTTTCTGTACAATTAAAATCCCCTCCTAGTAGAAGGATTTCCCCATTAATAAACGATTCCACCACCTTTCTCAATGAATCAAAGAAACAGATCCTCTCTCGCCCATTTGTTGGTGCATAGGAATTAATGAACACGAGGTCCTGATCACCATCTTTAATCTGCACCACCAGCAGGCGCCCAGCCACCACCTCACTAATATTAGTGATCTGTAAATTTACAGTTTTGGAAATCAGCACAGCTACCCCAGCACTGACATGGGATCCGTGACTAAGCACAGCCTGACCCCCCCATTCACGTAGCCAGTCCGACTGATTCCTAATATCGGTGTGTGTTTCCTGAAGTAGTGCTATGTGAAGGCCTTTTTGCCCTAAATAATCAAAAACAGCAGCCCTTTTTGCATCTCCCCTACACCCATTTACATTTAGACTCCCAATATGTAAAGAGTCCATTAATACAAAGCACAAGGGAGTGACCAATAAATTACACAACACAAACGAATAAAAGCAACGTAGAGCTACCTCCATCATGATTAAAGCAGTGATTTCCTAACCCTACTGATCAGATTCTTTAATCTCACGGACTCTTTCTGGTCCATACCAAGCTGTACGGCATTGCGCATCACCCTCTGTGCTGACACCAGGAAGAGCTGAACATCTGGGAAGTGCTCCTCCACTTTAACTCCTCTCTTGCCCTCAATAAATTCCAAGAAATACCGAATACTTGCGGTGCTGTATCCGCCTCCGAGTGTATACCTTGATGAGGACTCGCTTCTCACGGAGGCGTCAGTGTCACTGCCCTCATCCTCCCTGTCACCCACATCACAGTAACTTTTAAACAAGTGGCTGCGTTCACTGGATGGCTCACTGGACACGAGGCTTTTCTTTGCAGACTTCGTATTCTCCGATTTATTCTTTCGCTTATGACGGGGCACTTTGAAACTCTCATCCCTCTCGCTCACACTTGCACTCCCACTCTCGACGGCACACACCTCGTCCATCGGCCTCTCACTCAGCTGCCTTTCCACGACTTGCGCCGAGCTCTGCTTCGTCAGCAGTGCGTCCTCAGCGGCCTGAACTTGTGCAGCTTCATCGGTTACCTGAGACTCGTTCACAGCAGTGGCGACTGGCGCAGCTCCCTCGGAAAGCGCGTTCAATGTCGTCCCCTCACTGCTACTGGTCTCAGGCTCTGTGCTTACTTTACACACTGCACTGTTAGCTTCAGCCGGCATTTCATTGGCAACAAGAAGCGCGCTCTTCTCTGGAGCGTCTTCAGACAGAAAACTTGCAGGCCGATCACACACAACACCCGCACCCTCCAACCGATCATTACACTCAGACACATCATCCTCCATATTGTCCACCTCACTTTCATACTCAGACTCGCAGTTTTCATCGTTAACCCCGTCATTGTTCTCCTTAATCGGAGCGGAGCCGCCCGGCAGCACCCCAGGTTCATGTTTGCACTGTGCCGCCTTGTGTCCAGCTCTGCCACAGTTAAAGCATTTCATTGTATCTGAAGTGACAAATACTACATAATCATCGCCCTCTACCTTAAACCTGAGCGCCACGTTTATTTCCTCATTCATGTTATTTAAAATCATATAAACTTGTCTCCGAAAGGAGACCACATGTTTTAATTCCTGCATCTTGCAGCCAAGTGGGATCAATACTATATCAGACATTATCTGCCCATAACGTTTCAATTCCCTTAGTAAAATATCATTTTTTAAAAAAAGGTGGAACATTAGAAACAATAACTTTCTTCGCAGGCGCTAATAACGGCAGGACAGGAACTAATGCGCCATTGATAACAACCCCTTCTTCAACGAGTGTATTTACAAGAGACTCGTCGTTTAAAAAAACAACCACAGCCTTGTTCATTCTGGAGGCGGATAGGACATTTTTATAACCGACAACTTTTCCTACTCCCACCACACATGCTTCGGCAGAAACCTGGGGGTCCACCAGGACCTTTGCGCCATGACGGCGTGAAAGATTTTCAAATGCCTTTGGTAACAAACCAGGAGCCCTGCCTTTGGACACGGCCATGGCGATACCCGCCAAAGCCGCGTCTTAACAGTAAAAACTATCAATAAAATAATTCTAAGAAAAAACAACTAAGAGAAAGAAAAAGGAGAAAAAGTAAAAGACTTACACAGAGAGCTCGACGCCTGTCGGCTTCCCACGACTCGAACACGCCCACCCCAGGCAGCACTAATCGAGCAACACACAGACAGTAAGAGAGAGAGAGAGAGAGAGAGAGAGAGAGAGAGAGAGAGAGAGAGAGAGAGATAGATAGATAGATAGATAGATAGATAGAGTAAAGGCACTATATAAGATAGATAGATAGATAGATAGATAGATAGATAGATAGATAGATAGATAGATAGATAGATGAAAGGCACTATATAATAGATAGATAGATAGATAGATAGATAGATACTTTATTAATCCCAAGGGGAAATTCACATTCTCCAGCAGCAGCATACTGATACAAAAACAATATTAAATTAAAGAGTGATAATGCAGGTATACAGACAGACAATAACTTTGTATAATGTTAACGTTTACCCCCCCTGGGTGGAATTGAAGAATCGCATAGTTTGGTGGAGGAACGATCTCCTCAGTCTGTCAGTGGAGCAGGACGGTGACAGCAGTCTGTCTCTGAAGCTGCTCCTCTGTCTGGAGATGATCCTGTTCAGTGGATGCAGTGGATTCTCCATGATTGACAGAAGTCTGCTCAGCGCCCGTCTCTCTGCCACAGATGTCTAACTGTCCAGCTCCATGCCAACAATAGAGCCTGCCTTCCTCACCAGTTTGTCCAGGCGTGAGGCGTCTTTCTTCTTAATGCTGCCTCCCCAGCACACCACCACGTACAAGAGGGCACTCGCCACAACCGTCTGATAGAACATCTGCAGCATCTTATTGCAGATGTTGAAGGACGCCAGTCTTCTAAGGAAGTATAAGCGGCTCTGTTCTTTCTTGCACAGAGCATCAGTATTGGCAGTCCAGTCTAATTTATCATCCAGCTGCACTCCCAGGTATTTATAGGTCTGCACCATCTGCACACAGTCACCTCTGATGATCATGGGGTCCATGAGGGTTCTGGCCTTTGTAACCGGTCTCTGACCCGTGGCATTGTACCTAAGCTGTGGAAGCAATCAGTCATGACCCCAGTTTCTAAGGTTTCCAGGCCAAGCTGTCTGAATGACTACAGACCAGTGGCACTCACATCTATTCCAATGAAATGCTTTGAACATTTGGTGAAAAACATTTTAATGACAGAGTCAAAATCTTCTCAAGATAGCCAGCAATTAGCTTATTGTGCCACCAGTAGTGTTGAAGATGCTCTGCTTGTTATCTTACATCAAATCTATACTTTTCTTGACCAGCCTGGTACATATATAAGAGCACTACTTTTGGATTTTTCTTCAGTGTTCAATACCATCCAGCCTCACATACTGATTGGAAAACTGAATAATGTGAATGTAAGCCCATTTATCACATTATGGATTCAGGACGTTCTTTTAAATTGTTCACAGACAGTCAAGGTACAGGATGCTTTTTCAAAAGTCATTCATTCAAACAGGGTGAGTCTTCTCACCGTTACTCTGTTCACAAGTGACCTGAGACAGATCAATGAGCACTGCTCCATTATCAAATAAAATTTTGCAGATGAGACCAGGCTCATCAGACGCATATCTAGTGAGAAGAAAAGCCACAATCTATAAGGTGTCATCAAAAAATATGGTGAACATTTTAAAAAAGAAATGTTTATTGCAGTAAAAGATTTACAACTACTAGTCATGCTAGTTATGCGGCACGGTGGCACAGTGGGTAGCGCTGGTGCCTCGCAGTTGGGGGACCTGGGTTCACTTCCCGGGTCCTCCCTGCGCGGAGTTTGCATGTTCTCCCTGTGTCTGCGTGGGTTTCCTCCCACAGTCCAAAGACATGCAGGTTAGGTGGATTGGCGATTCTAAATTGGCCCTAGTGTGTGCTGGGTGTGTTTGTGTGTGTCCCACAGTGGGTTGGCACCCTGCCTGGGATTGGTTTGTGCCCTGTGTTGGCTGGGATTGGCTCCAGCAGACCCCTGTGGGGTTGGAAAATGGATGGATAGTCATGCTAGTTGGTTTTTATTGTCATTTGTAGCCTTGTTTTTCATCACCTGTTTTAATGGATTATTTATTTATGAATTTTTGATGCACTGCACTTTCTTTTTGAACACTTTTGATTTGTTTGATTTAATAAAAGCACCTGAACACTTTGCACCATCCTGTTGCCTGGAGTGCCACACTCATCCAGTTACATTATCGACGTTGTTGGGTTCAAGATGCTCCCGAATATGGATCCGGACCCGTACCATCACAAGCACATTTGACCTTGTATGTGCTGTGAAACATCTCGACGATGCAATCCATCCATCCTTCCATCCATTTGTTGAGCTTGCTTATTCAATTCACAGGGTCAATGGAAACCTGAGCCTATCGCAGATGCTTTGGATAAAAGAAAGAAACCCAATTTTGGAATGTCGGCCCCTCAAAGGGGGCACACAAGCTTATAGGACAGAAGGTAATTGGATTAAATGTGAGTGACTCCACTGGTCAACATGGACCAAACATCAATCAGAGTGGAGCTTCAAGATACTAAGTTGAAATGTTAGGGGAGCCATTTAGAATTGGACATCACTTAAACAGGGAAGAAAAGTAAGGAGAGGATAAGCAGTGTGAAGAACTCGGCCCGGTAAAGTCAGAAAACAAAGTCAACTCCGTCATAACCGATATGCAATCACTCAAGAAATAAAGAGGACAGATTTGAATGCTTTCTTTCTTTATTTTAGTTAATCATAATGGATAGAGTTGGTCAGCTTCACTGAAGACTTCTCTGGCTTCCACATTCATCTAAATATAAAGAGAAAAAAAATAAACAACAAAATGAATGACAATTTAATGTTATTAAATTAAAGTCATATATCAACTAGAAAGCCATCCAGATGTTTTTACAAAAAGACACATTGACTGCTATATACGAGTTCAGTCAGACTGTGCCCTCTATGGACAAACGGCATCAGCACGTAAGCTGTAGTGCCAAATGAGAGCACAGTCATGGGTAAGAGAGGAAAATTAATGATAGTGAGTGTCTGAAATAAGAATGAAAAATCAGCGTACT